>NW_022330880.1:0-20063 GCF_002776525.5 Piliocolobus tephrosceles | reverse complement strand
GGAAAATCCCACCTCTCCACAACCAAGTAACAAAAGGATCAGAGTAACTCCCTTTGCATTGTGTTGCAGATGAAAAATGAAAAGTATCTCTGGTCCCCTCCCACAACCAATCAGACTGGTCGTAGACCAAGTCTTCATGTGTAAATGTGTAGCTTCATTTCAGCCTCTGATTGGTAACCTCCTGCAACCAGACTGGTTGTGGGCCACTCCCTCATTTAGATAAGGTGTAACCAAGTAACCAATGGAAAACCTCTAGAAAGTATTCTGAAACCAGTGGTCTTGAGCCATTTGTTTGAGTCTATCACTCTGTGGAGTGTACCTTCATTTTCATAAGTCTGTGCTTTTGTTTCATTCTTTCATTGCTTTTCTATGTGTTTTGCCCAATTCTTTGTTCAAAATGCCAAGAGGGGGAATACTCATGGTCAAGACCCTCTACTGGTAATAATGAGAGACTACAATGCAATCTGAATGAAGAGAGACTGGCTTGTATTAGTTTCCTATTGGTGTCATAAAAAATTAACAAATCTTATTGGCTTAAATAACACAAATTTAATCTTCTAGTTCTGGAAGTTAGAAGACTAACATAGTTCTCCCTGTGCTAAAATTATGATGTTCATGGGCTGCAGAGCATTCTAGAGGTTCCAGGTGGCAATCTCTTTCTTTTCTTCTTACAACAACTGAAGACCATTCACATTTTTTGCCTGGTGACCTCATCCACCTTCTTTAAAACCTGCAACTTTGCATCTCTCTGACTCCTCTTCCATATAGTCATGCCTCCCTCTTAGACCTGGCTTGGAAAGGTTCTCTGCTTAATCATGTGATTAAGTTTGGCCTACTTTTTACCATGTAATGATTATTAAATATTAATTAAATAATTATTAATTCACAGGTTCTACAGATTAAGACATGGGCATTTTGGGGGACTGTTATTCTATTTACGACAAGCAACAAACATTTTCATACAGTAAATGAGAGATTAACATTCTAAATTGAAATATAAATTTGTCTTCTCATGTTCTATGGAAATCTTCTCTCTACATTTGACTCAAATTTCAATGTCCACTCTCCTATCCTGATTTTTTCAGTTCCCATCACCTGAAATCCCTCCTTGTCCAAAAGGTTCGCTGCTACATATCATCAGATGCTTATTGTATTCCTTTCTTTCTCTATGAATTATTTTTTAAATAATCTCAGGTCTGTGGTCCTCAATCCTGTCTCATCCTAGTTGAAAAAAGAGTAAGAGCTTCCACTAGACTACAAGATGCTTTGGAGATAGAAAAATGAATAGAAAAAAAAAAAAAAAAAAAAAAAACACGTCTCAAAATGCTTTGGAAATAGAAAAAAATTATAGACACTTCCTCATTTTTAACTTTGATCAGTGATGAAATACGTCATTTACTAGATGAGTGATTTAAACTTCTTCTCGCAAGCATTTCAATGGAACCTCTCTTTTAGCATTGGTATCTAGTTTACAATTTTCAGTTTTATTTATTTTAACTTATTAGTATATTAATTTGATATGTAAGATGATATGGCAATTTTATAGCACATTTGACTTGTAGATTAAAAAATATGACTATGACACATTGCCAGCTGTTTGAACATAGGACAGTTATAAATATTTTAAACTGACTCATTCTCTCTTTATAAAACAGTTGACACTATCTGCTCCTTTACTTTGAATGTTGGTTTTGATGATCAGATAATTATATATGATATTTGAAATTATTAGAAAACTTAATCAACTAGTTTAAAATAATTACTGAAAAATAATCATTACAACTACAGTTTAAAGTTGAAAAAAAAGACAAGAAGGCATATTTTAATAACTTTATACTTTGTATTTTTTTCTTGTGAACAATATATTTATGGACATGCTGCATGCTGTTAACTGTGATTCCTAATATTAGGAAGAGATTTTTAATAAAATTTCCCTGTTCTTGCTGTTAAATAAAAAAAACCTTTCGTTTGACAAGTTCGTTATTTCTGTAAGAAAGCAAGATGTTTACACATGGAAATCATAAACAAAAAAGTATATATATGAACTGAAAAAATATGAAAAGAACACTCAATTAGTATGAACAGAATTTGAGTATTATTTTCTATAATTTATTGAATTTTTCAAGAAATGTTAAAAAAATTAAGAAGTCAAATATCTTTTCTAACACTAACCATTTATTAAGCACTTTTATATAATAGGTAAATTATATATTAAAAATATATAACAATTTTCTTATTGAGATACAAAGAGCCTATTATTGAAATATTGCTGACTCTATTTTGCAGATGAAAAAATTGAGACTCAGAGATTAAGTAACATCCTTGAGGCTACACAAGTATTCAATGATCATATCAAAATTTAAATCCCAGTCAGCTTAAATGTTGAAGCTTCTGACTTTGGGTGCTCTGCGTCATGAAGAGGTCTGTAATGAAATGATGTGATTTAATCTAAAAGTGTGTAGATTGCCATTTGAGACTCTTCAATGCTAGAACAAAATTAGACACACTGTTCAACAGTTATTTTCTGAGCAAATTTGACCGTGTATTATAGTAGGAAAATTTTATTAAGTGCTTATAATGGTTTGCTAAAAGCTAAAATTATGGCAATAAATTTTCTTTAATATTGATGTGATTCTGTAAAAATAGGTAATTTTCTTGTGTCTTAAAAGTCAACAAAAATGCATCTCAAAAATTAATGGTAATTATACAAGTAGATGGAATATGGGGAAAATAACTCTTACACTGCTAGGACTTAACCCATGAATTGGTGAAATAGTTACTATTTAATTTATATTTGATTTTTTGTTTTTGATATAGTATTCATTTATACTATAAACTATAATATAAATTATCACTTACTTTGGTGGACTTTGCAGTAAATCAACTTCTAGAGGAGACACTTCACATTTAAATTTGAACTCTGACTTAAAGTCATCAGATAATTCACATTCCAGAAGTCTGCATTGATTGTTTGATGTCTTCAATATATTTTACATTAACTAAAATTTCATGTTGAGTTATATTAGTGTTTTGTTATTATAATGTTTGGCATCTAAACATATTTTTAAACTTTGTAATATAACTGTGGAATTTCAAAATTGTACCCTTGAGCACTTCCTGTTTCAAACATAATGCCATTTCTTGATTAAAATGATTTGAAAATTTCCCAAACTCTCAGAGTAAAACACAAAATTATTATTATGATTCAAAAGACCCTCCAGGACAAGTCTCCAGGATAGCTCCTCAGCCCAATATGTTCTTGATGTCTGTAATCCAGCTATACATGTTTTTACTTAATTACATAAACCTTCCAAGCACTTTCTTCCCTCAAGGTATCTGTGTGCATAATTTTTCTGATTAGAATTTTTTTTTCACTGTATATGTAACTATGTAACTATTTCTTACCATACAACTCTCAGCCTCAACATAGAATTATTCTCACACAAAATTTCATATTGAGATGTTTATTCTGACTTTCACATCACAATTGCACTTCATATCAAGTGCTTGATATGAAGGCCAGGCACAGTGGCTCACGGTGTAATCCCAGCACTTTGGTAGGCCAAGGCAGGAGGATCACTTGAGCCCAGGGATTCAAGGCCAGTCTGGGCAACATAAAGGTCCCTGTCTCTACAAATAATAATAATAATGATGATGATGATAATAATAATAATAATAATAATAATAATAATAATAATAATAATAAGTTGGGTGTGGTAGTGCAGGCCTGTAATCCCAGTTACTTGGGAGACTTAAGTGAACTAATCTCTTGAGCCTTGGAGGTCAAGGCTGTAGTGAGCTGTGATTGTGCCATTGCATCCAACCCAGGCAACAGAGAGGCACCCTGTATCAAACAAACAAAATGTGCCTGATATGAGCCAGTTATCCTTAATAGGGTAGAGATACAGCAGTGAACAAAATTGTCCAATATGCTTTATCTGTAGATTTGATCCTAGATACTGCATTTCACAGTGGCAAGTTCTTGTGATAATAAATTGGTAAGCTGATTCTCTTTTCGTAAATATTTTGATGGCACTCCCCCAAGAGTTTTGATTGCTAATGATCTTAACCATAATGTAAGAAATTTACTGAGAGTAATTTGCTTAAAGAAAGTCATTTGTATAATTTATTATTAGTTGTCTTTCAAGGCAAAGACCATTTGGTCTTGGAAGAAGAAGTTGGTTAATTTTACAATTACTGAGACCTGGAGGAAATAGTGAGATTCCCACGGTCATATCTTCATACATATGAGATTCAGGTTTCCAGACCCTGACTCTATGAACTTTCATTTTGTGAACTTCCTTTTGCTGTGTACTTAATTATTAAAGTAGTCATCTTTATAATTAGTCTTATAATTCACTCTATTATCATTATTGTGGTTATAAATTACTGTTAACAATCACTGTTACAATATTGTTGATACTTCCAGAGAGCAGTCATTACTTTTTACAACCCTTATTTAAACTACCTGTATATCATCTCTATGAAACTCTAGGGTTAATTAGTTCCATAAACTAATTGACAATTTTATCTGTTCCAAAAAGTGTCTCCTTCATGCTTCTAAAGTGTGCATGTATGGATGTTGATAGAGATCGGTGGAAGCAGAGACTAGGTTGCTATTTTTGTATGCTGAGACTTCATGAACCAAGTTTAGGCTCACATTCACTTTATCTATTTTATGAGATGAGACTTCACACTGATCCTTTTTAAATTTTTATATTTATTGCTCTAAAATAACATTTATAGTCTATGAGCTTATCTATTCTGTAATCACTTTGATTTATTCTCTGAGCTTTTTTTTCTTCATATATACCTTTATGCAGGTGTGTTAACTACATACTAATTCAATCTTAGGTACAGATTAATTAATCTACTCATTTACTTATTCAACAGATATTCATTGGATGTTGACTACATACTTGACACTAGAGATTAAAATTCTTCAAAGACTATGACTTCAAAGAATTTGTATTTAATAGAGAAAACAGAAGAGAATAAAAAAAGAAACCTAAAAATGTCACAGTAGAGGAAAATACAGTGTGTTATGAAAGCATAATAATAGGACAAAATAAAATTTTGCTTGGGAATGTTATAAAAGGGTTTCTGTAACAGGAGGAAACTGAGTCATGTCTTGAAGTGTGAACAGGAGTTAACCTTTTGAAGATATGAGAAAGTGTTTCCAGCAGAAGAAAGAGGATATCCTAAGGTATGAAGTTGTAACCACATTATAAGCCTCACCTTACAAAGTTTGCTTTGTAACTGGACCACAGAATGTATATCATTAAATAATTACTTAGAACTGGAAAGAAAGAATGAGTAAAAATTATAGACTTGTGAAAACTACCATAAGAAATTTTGATTTAATGAATCCAGTGGAAAACTTCCCTTTAGTTCCAGAGATTAAGTTGTACTTTCTGTAAAATCAGCAGCCATTCTACAGAAATGCTATCAACTTCCTGCCAATAACAACAACAATACCAACAAATATCTTTTTTCAACACAATAATGTACTATTTCATTTTACACAATGAGACATGTCTTAGCCTCTGCCCAAGTTAATCCATTTTTTGGACCTTTAGTTTTCTTCATAACTCCTAGTGACCTTGCTGCTTTCTGCAATACATCAACCCTTCCCAGCTACTGGATCATTCTCATCTCATCAAATTTACTACTTAACATAAACAAAGAAGCAAATAAATAAATGTGAGAGAGGAAACAATCATTCTTGACAAAATTTTGACAGAAAAATATGGATAGAGTTCTTGGGATATGCACAACTGAAAATATTTATTGGTTCTCCTTTTCTGCCTGACAGCATGATGAGGGCATAACGAAATTTTTAGCAAAGTTCAAAAGGCAGAATACAAGCTAAATAATACAACCTTATATATCGCGATGAATATTGTTGATAATTGATAATCATTAAATTATCAATTTAACAGGTAATCAATAAATGTTACCCTCAATAATTTGGGCCAAAGTTCTGATTATATCCTTCTCAGAACACATGGACAATTTCAGAATTACATATCAAATAATAGAGTGGTGCTTATGTGTAAAATTCAGAGCTATAAATTATTAAACAGAAAAATGCAGTATTAATTCACTGAAAAGTAAGGAAAGAAGAAAAGATAGTTTAAATGTGATGTTAATTCATTAGAAAATAAAAAATAAAATCATTTAAAAGTTTTAAATAAGTAACAACAGGAGAATACATATATAAGTATAATATGAATAAAAAAAGCAAACAGTTCTATTTCTGATTTTACTTAATGTTCAGTTGTGACAAAAATGGAATACTGGTTTGAGCTTGGGTAAGAGGGAAGTTTTCAGAGCAAATTATTTTCCTCCATTGCGGAATGAAACCAAAGCCCAAGATTGAAATTGTGAGTAAGTATTCAATGTTCACAGACTAGAACTTCATAATTATAGTTATTATATATTGATATGTGACATATGATATATTACTTATATGATATATATCATATATCATGATATATTGTTACATCATATATATTTATTTCATATATTTATATATCATACATATGAATATACATCAATATATGTATATCTATATTATATATTCATGTATCTGATATAGCATATATATTCATATATAAGTGCATTATATATTATACACACATAAATGTATGTATTCATATATATGTGTATGTGTGTGTATATATGCACAAACATACATACTTTTCATTGTGTTAAAATATATAACATATACATTCTATCTTATTGTGGTAAATATATATAACCTAAAGTTTCCCTCTTAAAAAATGTTAAGTTTATAGTATTGTTAACTATATACTCATTGTTAAAAACAGATCTCTAGAACTCTTTCATCTTGCATGACTGAAATTCTGTGTCCATTGGACAACACCCCATTTTCCTCTTTTACACACTCCTGGCAATCAACATTCCATTTTCTATTTCTTTGAGTTTAATTACCTCAGATGTCTCATATAAGTAGAATCCTGCAATATTTGTCATTTTGTCATTGATTTATTTCACTTAATGTCTTCAAGTTTCTTCCATATTGTATCATCTATCAGCATCTCCTTCTTTCAAAGGTAAGTAATATTCCATTGAGTGTATATGCCATATTTTCTTCATCCATTTATTCTCAGATGGACATCTGTTTGTTTCTAAACCTTGGCAATTATGAATAACACTGCAATGAATGTGGCCATGCAAATATTTCTTCAAGATTCTGCATTCAATTATTTTGGAGGTATACCCAGAAATAGGATTGCTGAGTAATATGGTAGTTAGCTTAATATGGTAATCTTCTAAGGAATCTCCATACACTTTTTGCATAGTAGCTACACCATTTTACAATGACATCAGAAGTGCACAAGGGATCCAATATCTCCATATCTTTTCCACAATTTTTTCCCTTTTTATTATAGAGGGCATCCTGATAATGTGAGGTAGTATCTCTTGGTGGTTTTGATCTGCATTTTTGTAATGATTAGTGATGTTGCACATCTTTTCACATGCCTGTTGACTGTTTATCTTCTTTAAATAAATGTCTAGTAATTTTTGAGTTTCTTTGTTATTGATTTGTGTTTCTTACATATAATAGACATTAACCCTCTATCTGATATATGATTTGCAAATATTTTCTTCTATTTTATGATTATTCTTTTAACTCTCTTGTTTCTTTTGTTATGCAGAAGTTTTAAAATTTGATATAATCACATTTGTCTGTTTTTGTTTTGTTTGTGCTTTTGGTATCATACCAAAAAAAATCATCACTCATTCTAATGTCATAAATTATTTTCCCTTTGTTTTCTCGTAGGAGTTTTATAGTCCAGGTCTTACATTTAGGCCTTTAATTCATTTTTAATTTGTATATACAGAGTAAGATAAAGGTACATCTTCATTCTTTTCCATTGTGTATATCCAGTTTTAACACCATTTGTTGACGAGACTATCCTTTCCCCATCGCGTCATTGTAGCACTGTTGTCAAAAATCATTTGACCATATGAGTGAAGGTTAAGTTTCGGGCTCTCTAACCTGTTCCATTGATGGATGGTCTTTATGCCAGCACCACACTATTATGATGGCTATCACTTTGCAATATATTTTAAGCCAGGCAGTGTGGGGGCCTGAAGCTTTGCTCTTTCTCAAGATTTTTACTGCTAGGTAGAGTTCCCGAAGATTCCATATAAAGTTTGGGATATTTGTCCTATTTCTGGAAAAACTGCCATTGGGATTTTGATACGGATTGCACTGAATCTGTAGATTGGTTTAGGTAATATGGACATTTTAACAATGTTATTAATCTATAAACACAAGATATCTTTTTATTCTTTTTTCATTATTTTCTTTCAGCATTGTTTATAGTTTTCAGTACACAAATCTCTCACCCGCTCAATTTTATTCCTCAGTATTTTATTATTTTTGATACTATTCTAAATCAGTTTACTAAAATTATTTTCAGATTGCTTTATACTGGTGTATGTAAATGTAATTTATTTTTGGATGTTGATTTTATATGAAGCAACTTTATAACATTTCTTATCCCTAACTGTATTTTTGCATGAAATACTTTGGATGTTCCGCATACAAAATCATGTCATCTATAAGAATAGGTAATTGTACTTCTTCCTTTCCAATTTGGCTAAACCTACTCTTTATTTTTACCAACTAATGGCTTTGACTAGGACCTCTACTACAATGATAAATACAAGTGGCAAGAGTGTGCTTCTTTTTCTTGTTCTTGGTCTTTAAAAGCTTTTATTATTTTTACCGTTCGGTATGATGCTGGCTATGAGCTTTTCATATATAACTTTTATTATTTTGAAGTAATTTTCTTCTATTTCTAGTATGTTGAGTGTTTTTTTAATCATAAAAGTGTTGAATTTTGAAAAATATGTTTTCTGTATTAATTGTCATTTTTGTTCTTTTTTCTTTTAATGTAGTAAATTGAACCTGCTGATTTTCATATGCTGAAACATCCTGCCATCCCATTGGTAAATCCCATTTGGACATAGTATATAATGCTTTTAATGTGCTATTGGATTTGGTTTGCTCTTATTCTTTTGAAGCTTTTGCATCAATATTCACCAGGGTTATTAGTCTGGATTTTTAAATAGTATCTTTGTCTGGCTTAAGTATCAGGGTAATGTTGGACTCATAGAACTAATTTAAAAGTGTTCCTTTCTATTCATTTATTTGAAAGGGTTTCAGGAGGACTTGTGCTGATTCTTATTTAAATGTTTGGTAAAATTCTCCAGCAAAGCAATTTGGTCCTGATGTTTCCTTCCCTGGAAGGTTTGATAATTGATTTAATCTCCTTACTTGTTATTGGTATGTTCAGTTTTTCCACTTATTTATGACGTACTCAGTAGACTCTATGTTTCTAGGAATTTATTTTTTTCTAAATTATTCAATTTGTTGGCATATATCATTTGTACTAGTCTCAAAATAATGTTTATATCTGTGGCATCAGTTGTAATGCCTCCCTTTTCACTTCTGATTTTAATTATCTGAGTCATCTCTTTTCTTTGTCTAGCTAAGTATTTGCAGGTTTTCTTGAACCTTTAAATAAAACAACTCTTTGTTGTTGTTGTTTTTATTTTCGAAGATGAGGAAATAGAGGCTTTTATTGTGTCTTGGCCACTTGGAAATAGCAAAATAGTGCAAAAACATTAATTATCTAACCTTTAATCCAAGAAAGAAAATGAGAATCCACCAGAATAATGAAGGTCACCCCAGATCCTGGGGAGGAGAATGCTGACAAACAGCCCCTGTTACAGCATCTGACTGAAATAAATGAGTGAAGCTCTAGTACATGAGAGAGGCAGAGAGCCTCCCTCTGTGACTCACCTTTCTAGTGGGGATCCAAACAACCTAGGTTAGGGAAAAGAATTTTGTCTAGCCACATTGGCTGCAGCCCACTCCTATCTCTAAGTACCATCCACTGGCTTTTAGGTCAAACTGTACATCTCTATATAAAACTTGCTGAATGAAGTACTTAAGTATTTAGAAGCAAAGACAAAAGGTGCTACCAAACACTGTCTATAATCACAGTCTCTATGGAGAGGGAAAATGGAAATGAAAAGAAAAAAGATAATATCATAAAATCCTAACCTAATGAAAATAATTACAATAATTAGAAGTGTCGGCACTCTAGATGAGAAGGAATCAGCACAAGAATTCTGGCACCATAAAATTTCTAAATGTAGTGACACTACTAAGGGATCACATGAGCTCTCCAGAAATAGTCCGCAACTAAGATAGAAAGGCAAAAATGACAGATAAAGAATTCAAAGCATGGATTGTAAGGAAGATTAATGAGCTTCAAGACAAGTTTGAAAATCAAAACACAAAAAAACTTCCAAATGAATCCAGGAAATGAAGAAAGATAGCATCTTAAAAATAAATCAGAGCTTCAGGAATTGAAAAACTCACTTAAGGAATTTCAAAATGCAATTGCAAGCTTTATAAAAGGACTGGACTAAGCAGAGGAAAAAATTTCTAATCTTTAAGAACAGTCATTCAAATTAACCTAGGCAGACAAAACTCAAGAGAAAGGAATTTAAAAATGAACAAAATCTTTGGAAAAATATGGGATTATGTAAAGTGACTAAACCTATGATGTACTGGCATTCCTGAGAGAGAAGGAGAAAGAGTAAACAACCTGGAAAACATATTTGAGGGAATAATTCAAGAAAATGTTTCTGGTCTTGCTAGAAACATAGACATCCAGATACAAGGAACTAGATAAAATAACACCTGTGCAATACTGCCCAAAATGAGTATTACCAAGCGTTTAGTCACCAAACTGTCTAAGGTCAATGATGAAGAAAAAAATCTTAAAGATAGCTAGAGAAAAAAGATTACGTACAAAGGGAACATGATCTGGCTAGCAGCAAACTTTTCAGTAGCAACCTTATAAGGCAGGAGAGATTAGGGGCATACGTTTAGCCTTAATAAAGAAAAGAAATTCCAACCATGAATGTCATAGCATACCAAATTAAGCTTCAGAAATGGAGAAACAGAGACTTTTCCAAACAGAAAGCACTAAAGTAATTTGTTACCACCAGACCAGGCTTACAAGAGATACTTGAGAGTTCTAAACGTGGAAACAAAATAAAGATACCTGCTACTACAGAAACAAACTTAAGTACATAACCCACAGACATTATGAAGGAAGCAGACAATAGAAACTACAAAGCAATGAGCTAATAAGTTTATTATACTATCAAAATCTCACATAAAAACAAACCTTGACCATAACTAGCTTAAATGCCCCCCATTTAAAAGGCACAGTATTTCAAGTGAAATAAAAAAAAAAATGTAAAAAAGACACATCAATCTGCTGTCTTTGAGAGGCTCATCTCACATGTAATGACACACCCATAGGCTCAAAGTAAAGGGTTCGAAGAATATCACCACACAAATGGAAAACAAACAACAACAACAAGAAGCAGAGGTCACTATTCTTATATCAGATAAAACAGACTTTAAAACAACAAGTGTAAAAATGAACAAAGGACATTACATAATGATGGTTTCAATTCAACAAAAGACTTAACTATTCTAAATGTATATGCAATAACATTGGAGGACCCATATTCACAAAATAGCTACTTTTCAATGTACAAGAAAACAGACAGCCAGAAAATAATAGTGGGGAATTATAACAACAACAACAAAAAAAACACAAAACAAACAAACAAAAAAACACTGACAATGTTAGAGAGATCTCAAGGTGGAAAACTAACAAGGAAATTCTGAATTGAAATTTGATATTTGACTAATTGAACCTAATAGACATGTACAGAACATTCCATGCATCAATCACATAATATATATTCTTCTGATCATGGTACATACTTCAAGACTAATAACATGCTCAGCAATTAAACAAGTCTCAATAAATATTTTTAAAATTTTTAATGGCAACCATACTCTTAGACCACAGTGGCAGAAAAACAGAAATCAATACCAGGAAGATCTCCCACAACCATAAAATCACCTGGATATTAAACAACCTACTTCTAAGTGACTGTTGGGTAAGCAACAAAATGAAGGAAGATATAAAAAAAAATTCTTTCAAATAAAGGAAAATAGAGATACATAGAAATACAACATACCCAAATCTCTGGGATGCAGCAAAATCAGTGTTAAAAGTTTATAGTCTACACAACTAACTCTACAAGTTCGAAAGAACTTAAAGTAATGATCTAACAATCACACCTAAATGAACTTGAAAAACAAGAACAAATCAACTCCAAAGCTAGCAGGATAAAAGATGTAACTGAAATTCAAGTGGAATTAAACAAAATTGAGACAAAAAAAATCAAAAAAGAAATTGATGGAACCAAAGGTTGTTCCTTCCACAGAAAAGACAAGACCAATAAACCCATAGCTAGATCAACACAGAAAAATAAATAAATAAAAGATAAGATCCAAATAAGCAAAATCAGGACTGACAAATTGGTATTACAATTAATACCACAGAAATATACACAAAAAAATCAGAGATAAATATGAATACTTCTATGCACACAAACTAGAAAATCTAGAAAAAATAGAAAAATGCTAGCAAGACATAAACTGCCAATATTGAATTAGGAAGAAATTGGAACCATGAGCAAATTAATGTTGAGTTCTGAAACTGAATCAGTAATAAAAAACCTAGTAACAAACACAAAAATTCCCAGATTAGATGGATTCCCAGTTGAATTCCACCAATTCAGCTGGAGAGCTGGTACCAATTATACTGAAACTATTTGAAAACTTCAAGGTGGAGGGATTCCTCCTTAACTCATTCTGTGAAGCCAACGTCACCACAAATGACAAAAATACAATGAAAAAAGAAAACTACAGGCCAAGCCAATGTCCCTGATGAACATGTACACAAAAATCCTAAACAAAATATCAGCCAACTGAATCTAGTAGCACATCAAAAAGTTAATTCACCAGGATCAAGTAGGCTCATTCCTGGAATACAAAGTTGGTTCAATATGTAAAAATCAATAAATGTGATTCATCCTATAAAAATAATTAAAAATAAAAATCATAGAATCATTTTAGTAGATGCAGAAAAGGCCTTCAATAAAACCCAGGGTCTCTACATGATAAAAATGATCAAGAAACTAGACATTGAAGAAACATACCTCCAAAAAATAAGAGTTATGTACGATGAATCCACAGCCAACATCATACTAAATGAACAAAAGCTGGAAACATTCCCCTTGAGAACTGGAAAAGACAAGGATGCCCATTCTCATCACTCCTATTAAACATACTACAGGAAGCCTTTGCCAGAACAATCAATGAAGAAAATGAACGGCATCCAAATAGAAGAAGAAGAAATCAAAGTATCTCTCTTCAAAGAGGATATGATTCCCTAGAAAATCCTAAACACTCCATCAAATGACTCCTGTAATTTGAAAATGACTTCAGTAATCAGGGTACAAAATCAGTGTACAAGATTCAGCAGCATTTCTATACATTAATAACGTTGAAACTGTGAGTCAAATTGAGAGATGAGGCCAGCTGGACTTCCTGGGTTGAGTGGGGATTTGGGGAACTTTCCTGTCTTACAAGAGGATTATAAAACGCACCAATTAGTGCTCTGTAAAACACACCAATCAGCGCTCTGTAAAACATATCAATCAGCATGACTCTAAAGTAGCCAATAGCAGGGAGGATTGAAAAAGGGCACTCCGATATGACAGAAATGGGACATGGGAGGGGACGATAAGGGAATAAAAACCACCCCAGCCAGCAGCAGCAACCCACTCAGGTCCCCTTCCATGCTGTGGAAGTTTTATCCTTTTACTCTTCATAATAAACCTTACTACCACTCATTCTTTGGGTCTGTGCCATCTTTAAGAGTTGTAACATTGACCGTGAAGGTCGACGGCTTCATTCTTGAAGTCAGCGAGACCACAAAACCACTGGCAGGAACCAACTCCAGACACATCTTGGGGGCTCATTCAGGATCTTGCCACATGGTGAGTACCATTGGATCCTTTTCACTTGCTTTCTGTCCTATTTTTCCTTAGAATTCGGGGGCTAAACACCAGGCACCGGTCAGCCACTTAAAAGTGACTAGCGCAGGTACCGTACTAAAGACACAGATGTCAGGCTTTCTGGGAAAGGGCTCTCTAACAACCCCTGACTCTTCATAGTCAGGAGCAATGGTTTGCCTTGAACCAGCTTCTTCTTTTCCTGTACTTCCGGGCTGAGCTAAGGGTTGACAGAGAAGAAAGCCATTCAGTTCCAGGGTCCCAACAAAATGTTGGTCAACCCTGCAGCCATGAGCAGAGCTCTCAAAGTTACATCGCCCAAGCGAGACTCACCCATCTATCCTGACCCTTTCCTCCTGGGTCCTAGCACATGTCAGACAAACTTCCTCCCTCCCCTCTTCTCCAAGGCTAGTCCCACTTATAAAAACCACTCCCTGTCCCTGGTGCTCTTCTAGTTTCTCCTATTTCTAATATGAATTTTGGGACTCTGTTCCCTTGTTTAGGCACCTGGGCTCACCAATCAAAAAGACATAATTTTTGCCCGAAGCCCAATCAAATGGTGGAAATATCTGGCATTTTAGGATCCCTCCTCAGAGTAGCAGGCCTAACAAAGGGTATTCTTGAAGCTAGCATATGGGGAGCCGCAGAAATTACAGGCTCCAAAATTTGGGGGGATATCCTTCCTATTCATATGATTAGAAGTGAGAACAAAAAGGCATCACTCTTCCAACCCTGGATATGCCTTCCCTCCCTCAGGATATGACCCTCCACTGCCTTTAAGGTATATCATCTTTATAGGACAAGGGAAGGTCCCAATACCAATGGGAGAAAACACTTAGGACTCTAACAGGTTTTCGAGAATGTGTCGCTAAGGGCCACTAAATCTGACCTTCCTCGGTCTTCTTTGTGGTCTAAGAGGAAAACACGTGTTTCTGCTGCTGCTTTGGTGAGTACAACTATTCCAAACATTAGGGTCCAGGGACCATTGTGGGTTCTTGGGTGGGAGAAAAGAAAACAAAGAACAGTCCAAAACCGTGGGCGTTTTTTTATTCAACAAGCTCACCCTCGAAATGCATCCTAAGCCATTGGAACCAATTTGACCCAGAAACCCTATAAAAGAAGCGGCTTATTATTTTCTGCACTGTGGCCTGGCCCCAATACTCTCTCTCTGATGAGGAAAAATGGCCATCTGAGGGTAGTATAAATTATAATACTATCTTGCAGCTTGACCTTTTATGTAAGAGGAAAGGTAAATGGAATGAAATACCTTATGTCCAAGCTTTCTTTTCATTGAAGGATAATCCACAACTATGCAAAGCTTGCAATTTACATTCTACAGGAGGACCTCTTAGCTTACCTCCATGTCCTAGCCTCCCTACAGCTCCCCTTCCTATTAATGATGAGCCTCCTCTAATCTCCCCCACCAAGAAGGAAATGAGCAAAGAAATCTCCAAGGGACCACAAAACCCCCCAGGGTATCAGTTATGTCCCCTTCAAGTTGTAGGAGGAGGGGAATTTGGCCCAATTTGGACACATGTCCCCTTCTCTCTCTCTAATTTAAAGCAGATCAAGGTAGACCAGGGGAAGTTTTCAGATGATCCTGATAGGTATGTAGATGTTCCACAGGGTCTAGGGCAAACCTTCAACCTCATGTGGAGAGATGTTATGCTATTGTTAGATGAGCCTACCAAGAGGAACAGGCCGAAAATGAAAAGTGAGATAAGAGAAAGGCCACAGCCTTAGTCATGGCCCTCAGATAAACAAACCTTGGTGGTTCAGAGAGGACAGAAAACAGAGCAGGCCAATCACCTGGTATCACCTGGCTTGTTATCAGTGTGGTTTGCAAGGACAGCTTAAAAAAGATTGTCCAATGAGAAACAAGCTGCCCCCTGGCCCATGTCCACTATGCCAAGGCTATCACTGGAAGGTGTACTGCCCCAGAGGACAAAGGTTCTCAGCCAGAAGCCCCGAACCAGGTGATCCAACACTTGCCCAGGGATTGAGGATGCCCTGGGCAAGTGTCAGCTCCTGTCATCACCCTCACTCAGCCCTGGGTAAGTTTAACCATTGAGGGCCAGGAAATTGACTTCTTCCTGGACACTGGTGTGGCATTCTCAGTGTTAATCTCCTGCCCTGGATGGCTGTCCTCAAAGTCCGTTACCATCTGAGGAATCCTGGGACAGCACGTAACCAGGTATTTCTCCCACCCCCTCAGTTGTAACTGAGAGAGTTTGCTCTTTTCACCTGCCTTTTTTTTATTATGCCTGAAAGTCCCACATCTTTATTAGGGAGGGATATATTAGTCAAGGCTGGAGCTATCATCTACATGAATATGGGGAACAAGTTATCCATTTGTTGTTCTCTACTTGAGGAGGGAATCAATCCTGAAGTCTGGGAATTGGAAGGACAATTTGGAAGGACAAAAAATGCCTGCCCAGTCCAAATCAGGCTAAAAAGACCCCACCACTTTTCCTTATCAAAGACAATATCCCTTAAGGCCTGAAGCTCATAAAGGATTACAGAATGTTGTTAGACATGTAAAAGGTCAAGGCTTAGTAAGAAAATGCAGCAGTCCCTGCAACACCCCAATTTTAGGAGTACAAAAACCAAGTGGTCAGTGGAGACTAGTGCAAGATCTAAGACTCATCAATGAAGCAGTAATTCCTCTATATCTAGCTGTACCCAACCCATATACCATGCTCTTTCAAATACCAGAGGAAGGAGGATGGTTCACTGTTCTGGACCTCCAGGATGCCTTCTTCTGCACTCCCCTGCACTCTGATTCCCAGTTTCTCTTTGCCTTTGAGGATCCCACAGACTACACCTCCCAACTTACATTGACCGTCTTGCCTCAAAGGTTTAGGGATAGGACTCATCTCTTTGGTCAGGCACTGGCCTAAGATCTAGGCCACTTCTCAAATCCAGGCACTCTGGTCCTTCAGTATGTGGATGATTTACTTTTGGCTACCAGTTCGGAAGCCTCATGCTAGGAGGCTCCTATAGATCTCTTGAACTTTCTAGCTAATCAAGGGTAAAATTCGTCTAAATCAAAGGCCCAGCTCTGCCTACAACAAGTCAAATATCTAGGCCTAATCTTAGCCAGAGGAACCAGGGCCCTCAGCAAAGAATGAATACAGCCTATATTGACCTGTCCTCACCCTAAGACATTAAAATAGTTCCAGGGGTTCCTTGGGATCACTGGCTTTTGCCAACTATGGATCCCCGGATACAGCGAGATGGCTAGGCCACTCTCTACTCTAATCAAGGAGACCCAGAGGGTAAATATTCATCTAGTAGAATGGGAACCAGAGGCAGAAACAGCCTTCAAAACCTTAAAGCAGGCCCTAGTACAAGCTCTAGCCTTAAGCCTTCCCACAGGACAAAATTTCCCTTTATACGTCACAGAGAGAGCTGGACTAGCTCTTGGAGTCCTTACTCAAACTCTAGGGATAAGCCCACAACCAATGGCATACCTAAGTAAGGAAATTTATGTAGTAGCCAAAGGCTGACCCCACTGTTTATTGGTAGTTGTGGCGGTGGCCATCTTGGTATCAGAGGCCATCAAAATAATACAAGGAAAGGATCTCACCTTTTGGACTACTCATGATATAAATGGCATATTAGGTGCTGAAGGAAATGTATGGCTATCACACAACCACCTGCTTAGATACCAGGCATTACTCCTTGAGGGACCAGTGCTTCAAATACACATATGTGCAGGCCTCAACCTTGCTACTTTTCTCCCAGAGGATGGGGAATCAATTTAGCATGACTGCCAACAAATTGTAACCCAGACTTATGCTGCCTAAGAGGATCTCTTAGAAGTCCTCTTAGCTAATCATGACCTTAACCTGTATACTGATGGAAGTTCATTTGTGGAGAATGTGATACGCAGGGCAGGTTATGCCATAGTTAGTGATGTAACAGTACTTGAAAGTAAGCCTCTTCCTCTGGGGACCAGTGGCCAGTTAGCAGAACTAGTAGCACTTACCTGAGTCTTAGAATTGGCAAAGGAAAAAAGAATAAATGTGTATACAGACAGTATGTATGCTTATCTAATCCTGCATGGCCATGCTGCAATATGGAAAGAAAGGGAGTTCCTAACCTCTTGGAGAATCCCCATTAAATACCACGAGGAAATCATGGAATTATTGCACGCAGTGCAAAAACCCAAAGAGGTGACAGTCTTACACTGATGAAACCATCAAAAAAGTGAAGGGGAAAAGGTAGAAGGAAACCATCAGGCAGCCGCTGAGGCCACAATTGCTGCCAGGTGGAACATCCCATTAGAAATACCTATAGAAGCATCCTTGATACGGAACAACCCTCTCCAAGAGATTAAGCCCCAGTATTCCCCGACTGAAACAGAATGGGACTTTCATGGGGGCACCGTTTTCTCCCCTCGGGGTGGTTAACAACAGAAGAGAGAAAGGTACTCATACCTGAAGCCAGCCAATGAAAAATACTTGAGACCCTCTACCTAACTTTTCATATGGGTGTTGAGAGCACTCATCAAATGGCCAAATCCCGATTTACAGGGACAAAGCTCCTGCAGATATCCGACAAGTAGTCAAAGCCTGTTAGGTGTGCCAAAGGAATAATCCCTTGGTTCATCATAAGGCCCCTCTGGGGAAACAAAGAATAGGGCACTATCCCAGAGAGGACCGGCAGGTGGACTTTACCCAAATGCCTAACTCAAGGGGATTTCAATACTGGTTGGTCTGTGTTGATACCTTTACAAATCGGATAGAAGCCTTCCCCTGCAAGACAGAGAAGTCTCAGGAAGTGGTTAAAGTCCTAATTCATGAAATAATTCCTAAGTATGGGCTTCCCCAAAGCTTACAAAGTGACAATGGTCTGGCTTTTAAAGCCAAGGTAACTCTGGGAATTTCCAAGGCACTAGGGATACAATATTACCTTCACTGTGCCTGGGGACCACAATCCTCAGGGAAGCCCAGAAGGCAAATGAAACCCTCAAGAGGCACTTAAGGAAATTAACCCAAGGAATTAATCTCCCATGGCTTACTCTCTTGTCCATGGCATTGTTGAGAATACAAACTTCTTCTCACAAAATGGCGTTCAGTCCATACGAAATACTATATGGATGACCCTTCTCACAAATGACTTCCTACTTGATCAGGAAATGGCCAACTTGGTCAAGGATGTAACTTCATTGGCAAAATATCACCAAAACCCTAGAAACCTACCCAAAGGATGCCACAGAGATAAGGGAACAGAGTTTTTCCAACCCGGAGATCTAGTGTTGGTCAAGTCCCTCTCCTCTACCTCCCCATCTAGAGGTTTCTTGTGGGAAGGACCATACTTGGTAATCCTCTTTACCTCAACTGCAGTTAAGGTGGCAGGAGTGGAATCTTGGATTTACCACACCTAAGTTAAACTCCCCCCCTCCCGCCCCCCAAGAACCTACGGGACTCTCAGCTCAGGAGTCCCAAGATCAGCCAGACTAGCCTCGATACACCTGTAAACCATTGGAGGAGTTGCATCTCCTATTTCTGAAGGGAACATCCCAGACTAAAAAGGCTCCTACAGCTGATCCTGAGGAAAAAAATACCCTTCCTATTTAAGAAAGATAAGTGAAAACCTACATAATCTTTCACACCTCTCCTTGCCCCCTTAATGGAATCCTTTTACTGTTTCATCATGTAATTAAGCAGTATATTAACCATACTCTTTGCAGTAGGACTATATACTGTAGCTCCTACTGGAACAAAAATCCTAATTACATCAACCTTTTTTCTATCATCCTTCTTTTTGTCAGCAATTTACTCCTCCCTTTAACCCAGACTGGATAAAATGATCTCATCTTCCAGGGCACCCTCATTACCTATCTATCCCTCTTGCTTCCTTGGACACTCCACATAGTCACCCTCCCCTTCCACTAGCTCATAATTAACTCTACAAAACTCTCAACCCACTCTGTTAAACCAGTGCAATCTTTCCCTGGCAAATGACTGCTGACTTTTTATCTCTCTATCAGCCACTGCTTAACAGTTTTTTCGTCAATGGGAAACTAGAACACAGGGAGCCACTCAGTTTTCTCC
>NW_022330879.1:0-20063 GCF_002776525.5 Piliocolobus tephrosceles | reverse complement strand
GGAGAAAACTGAGTGGCTCCCTGTGTTCTAGTTTCCCATTGACGAAAAAACTGTTAAGCAGTGGCTGATAGAGAGATAAAAAGTCAGCAGTCATTTGCCAGGGAAAGATTGCACTGGTTTAACAGAGTGGGTTGAGAGTTTTGTAGAGTTAATTATGAGCTAGTGGAAGGGGAGGGTGACTATGTGGAGTGTCCAAGGAAGCAAGAGGGATAGATAGGTAATGAGGGTGCCCTGGAAGATGAGATCATTTTATCCAGTCTGGGTTAAAGGGAGGAGTAAATTGCTGACAAAAAGAAGGATGATAGAAAAAAGGTTGATGTAATTAGGATTTTTGTTCCAGTAGGAGCTACAGTATATAGTCCTACTGCAAAGAGTATGGTTAATATACTGCTTAATTACATGATGAAACAGTAAAAGGATTCCATTAAGGGGGCAAGGAGAGGTGTGAAAGATTATGTAGGTTTTCACTTATCTTTCTTAAATAGGAAGGGTATTTTTTTCCTCAGGATCAGCTGTAGGAGCCTTTTTAGTCTGGGATGTTCCCTTCAGAAATAGGAGATGCAACTCCTCCAATGGTTTACAGGTGTATCGAGGCTAGTCTGGCTGATCTTGGGACTCCTGAGCTGAGAGTCCCGTAGGTTCTTGGGGGGCGGGAGGGGGGGAGTTTAACTTAGGTGTGGTAAATCCAAGATTCCACTCCTGCCACCTTAACTGCAGTTGAGGTAAAGAGGATTACCAAGTATGGTCCTTCCCACAAGAAACCTCTAGATGGGGAGGTAGAGGAGAGGGACTTGACCAACACTAGATCTCCGGGTTGGAAAAACTCTGTTCCCTTATCTCTGTGGCATCCTTTGGGTAGGTTTCTAGGGTTTTGGTGATATTTTGCCAATGAAGTTACATCCTTGACCAAGTTGGCCATTTCCTGATCAAGTAGGAAGTCATTTGTGAGAAGGGTCATCCATATAGTATTTCGTATGGACTGAACGCCATTTTGTGAGAAGAAGTTTGTATTCTCAACAATGCCATGGACAAGAGAGTAAGCCATGGGAGATTAATTCCTTGGGTTAATTTCCTTAAGTGCCTCTTGAGGGTTTCATTTGCCTTCTGGGCTTCCCTGAGGATTGTGGTCCCCAGGCACAGTGAAGGTAATATTGTATCCCTAGTGCCTTGGAAATTCCCAGAGTTACCTTGGCTTTAAAAGCCAGACCATTGTCACTTTGTAAGCTTTGGGGAAGCCCATACTTAGGAATTATTTCATGAATTAGGACTTTAACCACTTCCTGAGACTTCTCTGTCTTGCAGGGGAAGGCTTCTATCCGATTTGTAAAGGTATCAACACAGACCAACCAGTATTGAAATCCCCTTGAGTTAGGCATTTGGGTAAAGTCCACCTGCCGGTCCTCTCTGGGATAGTGCCCTATTCTTTGTTTCCCCAGAGGGGCCTTATGATGAACCAAGGGATTATTCCTTTGGCACACCTAACAGGCTTTGACTACTTGTCGGATATCTGCAGGAGCTTTGTCCCTGTAAATCGGGATTTGGCCATTTGATGAGTGCTCTCAACACCCATATGAAAAGTTAGGTAGAGGGTCTCAAGTATTTTTCATTGGCTGGCTTCAGGTATGAGTACCTTTCTCTCTTCTGTTGTTAACCACCCCGAGGGGAGAAAACGGTGCCCCCATGAAAGTCCCATTCTGTTTCAGTCGGGGAATACTGGGGCTTAATCTCTTGGAGAGGGTTGTTCCGTATCAAGGATGCTTCTATAGGTATTTCTAATGGGATGTTCCACCTGGCAGCAATTGTGGCCTCAGCGGCTGCCTGATGGTTTCCTTCTACCTTTTCCCCTTCACTTTTTTGATGGTTTCATCAGTGTAAGACTGTCACCTCTTTGGGTTTTTGCACTGCGTGCAATAATTCCATGATTTCCTCGTGGTATTTAATGGGGATTCTCCAAGAGGTTAGGAACTCCCTTTCTTTCCATATTGCAGCATGGCCATGCAGGATTAGATAAGCATACATACTGTCTGTATACACATTTATTCTTTTTTCCTTTGCCAATTCTAAGACTCAGGTAAGTGCTACTAGTTCTGCTAACTGGCCACTGGTCCCCAGAGGAAGAGGCTTACTTTCAAGTACTGTTACATCACTAACTATGGCATAACCTGCCCTGCGTATCACATTCTCCACAAATGAACTTCCATCAGTATACAGGTTAAGGTCATGATTAGCTAAGAGGACTTCTAAGAGATCCTCTTAGGCAGCATAAGTCTGGGTTACAATTTGTTGGCAGTCATGCTAAATTGATTCCCCATCCTCTGGGAGAAAAGTAGCAAGGTTGAGGCCTGCACATATGTGTATTTGAAGCACTGGTCCCTCAAGGAGTAATGCCTGGTATCTAAGCAGGTGGTTGTGTGATAGCCATACATTTCCTTCAGCACCTAATATGCCATTTATATCATGAGTAGTCCAAAAGGTGAGATCCTTTCCTTGTATTATTTTGATGGCCTCTGATACCAAGATGGCCACCGCCACAACTACCAATAAACAGTGGGGTCAGCCTTTGGCTACTACATAAATTTCCTTACTTAGGTATGCCATTGGTTGTGGGCTTATCCCTAGAGTTTGAGTAAGGACTCCAAGAGCTAGTCCAGCTCTCTCTGTGACGTATAAAGGGAAATTTTGTCCTGTGGGAAGGCTTAAGGCTAGAGCTTGTACTAGGGCCTGCTTTAAGGTTTTGAAGGCTGTTTCTGCCTCTGGTTCCCATTCTACTAGATGAATATTTACCCTCTGGGTCTCCTTGATTAGAGTAGAGAGTGGCCTAGCCATCTCGCTGTATCCGGGGATCCATAGTTGGCAAAAGCCAGTGATCCCAAGGAACCCCTGGAACTATTTTAATGTCTTAGGGTGAGGACAGGTCAATATAGGCTGTATTCATTCTTTGCTGAGGGCCCTGGTTCCTCTGGCTAAGATTAGGCCTAGATATTTGACTTGTTGTAGGCAGAGCTGGGCCTTTGATTTAGACGAATTTTACCCTTGATTAGCTAGAAAGTTCAAGAGATCTATAGGAGCCTCCTAGCATGAGGCTTCCGAACTGGTAGCCAAAAGTAAATCATCCACATACTGAAGGACCAGAGTGCCTGGATTTGAGAAGTGGCCTAGATCTTAGGCCAGTGCCTGACCAAAGAGATGAGTCCTATCCCTAAACCTTTGAGGCAAGACGGTCAATGTAAGTTGGGAGGTGTAGTCTGTGGGATCCTCAAAGGCAAAGAGAAACTGGGAATCAGAGTGCAGGGGAGTGCAGAAGAAGGCATCCTGGAGGTCCAGAACAGTGAACCATCCTCCTTCCTCTGGTATTTGAAAGAGCATGGTATATGGGTTGGGTACAGCTAGATATAGAGGAATTACTGCTTCATTGATGAGTCTTAGATCTTGCACTAGTCTCCACTGACCACTTGGTTTTTGTACTCCTAAAATTGGGGTGTTGCAGGGACTGCTGCATTTTCTTACTAAGCCTTGACCTTTTACATGTCTAACAACATTCTGTAATCCTTTATGAGCTTCAGGCCTTAAGGGATATTGTCTTTGATAAGGAAAAGTGGTGGGGTCTTTTTAGCCTGATTTGGACTGGGCAGGCATTTTTTGTCCTTCCAAATTGTCCTTCCAATTCCCAGACTTCAGGATTGATTCCCTCCTCAAGTAGAGAACAACAAATGGATAACTTGTTCCCCATATTCATGTAGATGATAGCTCCAGCCTTGACTAATATATCCCTCCCTAATAAAGATGTGGGACTTTCAGGCATAATAAAAAAAAGGCAGGTGAAAAGAGCAAACTCTCTCAGTTACAACTGAGGGGGTGGGAGAAATACCTGGTTACGTGCTGTCCCAGGATTCCTCAGATGGTAACGGACTTTGAGGACAGCCATCCAGGGCAGGAGATTAACACTGAGAATGCCACACCAGTGTCCAGGAAGAAGTCAATTTCCTGGCCCTCAATGGTTAAACTTACCCAGGGCTGAGTGAGGGTGATGACAGGAGCTGACACTTGCCCAGGGCATCCTCAATCCCTGGGCAAGTGTTGGATCACCTGGTTCGGGGCTTCTGGCTGAGAACCTTTGTCCTCTGGGGCAGTACACCTTCCAGTGATAGCCTTGGCATAGTGGACATGGGCCAGGGGGCAGCTTGTTTCTCATTGGACAATCTTTTTTAAGCTGTCCTTGCAAACCACACTGATAACAAGCCAGGTGATACCAGGTGATTGGCCTGCTCTGTTTTCTGTCCTCTCTGAACCACCAAGGTTTGTTTATCTGAGGGCCATGACTAAGGCTGTGGCCTTTCTCTTATCTCACTTTTCATTTTCGGCCTGTTCCTCTTGGTAGGCTCATCTAACAATAGCATAACATCTCTCCACATGAGGTTGAAGGTTTGCCCTAGACCCTGTGGAACATCTACATACCTATCAGGATCATCTGAAAACTTCCCCTGGTCTACCTTGATCTGCTTTAAATTAGAGAGAGAGAAGGGGACATGTGTCCAAATTGGGCCAAATTCCCCTCCTCCTACAACTTGAAGGGGACATAACTGATACCCTGGGGGGTTTTGTGGTCCCTTGGAGATTTCTTTGCTCATTTCCTTCTTGGTGGGGGAGATTAGAGGAGGCTCATCATTAATAGGAAGGGGAGCTGTAGGGAGGCTAGGACATGGAGGTAAGCTAAGAGGTCCTCCTGTAGAATGTAAATTGCAAGCTTTGCATAGTTGTGGATTATCCTTCAATGAAAAGAAAGCTTGGACATAAGGTATTTCATTCCATTTACCTTTCCTCTTACATAAAAGGTCAAGCTGCAAGATAGTATTATAATTTATACTACCCTCAGATGGCCATTTTTCCTCATCAGAGAGAGAGTATTGGGGCCAGGCCACAGTGCAGAAAATAATAAGCCGCTTCTTTTATAGGGTTTCTGGGTCAAATTGGTTCCAATGGCTTAGGATGCATTTCGAGGGTGAGCTTGTTGAATAAAAAAACGCCCACGGTTTTGGACTGTTCTTTGTTTTCTTTTCTCCCACCCAAGAACCCACAATGGTCCCTGGACCCTAATGTTTGGAATAGTTGTACTCACCAAAGCAGCAGCAGAAACACGTGTTTTCCTCTTAGACCACAAAGAAGACCGAGGAAGGTCAGATTTAGTGGCCCTTAGCGACACATTCTCGAAAACCTGTTAGAGTCCTAAGTGTTTTCTCCCATTGGTATTGGGACCTTCCCTTGTCCTATAAAGATGATATACCTTAAAGGCAGTGGAGGGTCATATCCTGAGGGAGGGAAGGCATATCCAGGGTTGGAAGAGTGATGCCTTTTTGTTCTCACTTCTAATCATATGAATAGGAAGGATATCCCCCCAAATTTTGGAGCCTGTAATTTCTGCGGCTCCCCATATGCTAGCTTCAAGAATACCCTTTGTTAGGCCTGCTACTCTGAGGAGGGATCCTAAAATGCCAGATATTTCCACCATTTGATTGGGCTTCGGGCAAAAATTATGTCTTTTTGATTGGTGAGCCCAGGTGCCTAAACAAGGGAACAGAGTCCCAAAATTCATATTAGAAATAGGAGAAACTAGAAGAGCACCAGGGACAGGGAGTGGTTTTTATAAGTGGGACTAGCCTTGGAGAAGAGGGGAGGGAGGAAGTTTGTCTGACATGTGCTAGGACCCAGGAGGAAAGGGTCAGGATAGATGGGTGAGTCTCGCTTGGGCGATGTAACTTTGAGAGCTCTGCTCATGGCTGCAGGGTTGACCAACATTTTGTTGGGACCCTGGAACTGAATGGCTTTCTTCTCTGTCAACCCTTAGCTCAGCCCGGAAGTACAGGAAAAGAAGAAGCTGGTTCAAGGCAAACCATTGCTCCTGACTATGAAGAGTCAGGGGTTGTTAGAGAGCCCTTTCCCAGAAAGCCTGACATCTGTGTCTTTAGTACGGTACCTGCGCTAGTCACTTTTAAGTGGCTGACCGGTGCCTGGTGTTTAGCCCCCGAATTCTAAGGAAAAATAGGACAGAAAGCAAGTGAAAAGGATCCAATGGTACTCACCATGTGGCAAGATCCTGAATGAGCCCCCAAGATGTGTCTGGAGTTGGTTCCTGCCAGTGGTTTTGTGGTCTCGCTGACTTCAAGAATGAAGCCGTCGACCTTCACGGTCAATGTTACAACTCTTAAAGATGGCACAGACCCAAAGAATGAGTGGTAGTAAGGTTTATTATGAAGAGTAAAAGGATAAAACTTCCACAGCATGGAAGGGGACCTGAGTGGGTTGCTGCTGCTGGCTGGGGTGGTTTTTATTCCCTTATCGTCCCCTCCCATGTCCCATTTCTGTCATATCGGAGTGCCCTTTTTCAATCCTCCCTGCTATTGGCTACTTTAGAGTCATGCTGATTGATATGTTTTACAGAGCGCTGATTGGTGTGTTTTACAGAGCACTAATTGGTGCGTTTTATAATCCTCTTGTAAGACAGGAAAGTTCCCCAAATCCCCACTCAACCCAGGAAGTCCAGCTGGCCTCATCTCTCAATTTGACTCACAGTTTCAACGTTATTAATGTATAGAAATGCTGCTGAATCTTGTACACTGATTTTGTACCCTGATTACTGAAGTCATTTTCAAATTACAGGAGTCATTTGATGGAGTGTTTAGGATTTTCTAGGGAATCATATCCTCTTTGAAGAGAGATACTTTGATTTCTTCTTCTTCTATTTGGATGCCGTTCATTTTCTTCATTGATTGTTCTGGCAAAGGCTTCCTGTAGTATGTTTAATAGGAGTGATGAGAATGGGCATCCTTGTCTTTTCCAGTTCTCAAGGGGAATGTTTCCAGCTTTTGTTCATTTAGTATGATGTTGGCTGTGGATTCATCGTACATAACTCTTATTTTTTGGAGGTATGTTTCTTCAATGTCTAGTTTCTTGATCATTTTTATCATGTAGAGACCCTGGGTTTTATTGAAGGCCTTTTCTGCATCTACTAAAATGATTCTATGATTTTTATTTTTAATTATTTTTATAGGATGAATCACATTTATTGATTTTTACATATTGAACCAACTTTGTATTCCAGGAATGAGCCTACTTGATCCTGGTGAATTAACTTTTTGATGTGCTACTAGATTCAGTTGGCTGATATTTTGTTTAGGATTTTTGTGTACATGTTCATCAGGGACATTGGCTTGGCCTGTAGTTTTCTTTTTTCATTGTATTTTTGTCATTTGTGGTGACGTTGGCTTCACAGAATGAGTTAAGGAGGAATCCCTCCACCTTGAAGTTTTCAAATAGTTTCAGTATAATTGGTACCAGCTCTCCAGCTGAATTGGTGGAATTCAACTGGGAATCCATCTAATCTGGGAATTTTTGTGTTTGTTACTAGGTTTTTTATTACTGATTCAGTTTCAGAACTCAACATTAATTTGCTCATGGTTCCAATTTCTTCCTAATTCAATATTGGCAGTTTATGTCTTGCTAGCATTTTTCTATTTTTTCTAGATTTTCTAGTTTGTGTGCATAGAAGTATTCATATTTATCTCTGATTTTTTTGTGTATATTTCTGTGGTATTAATTGTAATACCAATTTGTCAGTCCTGATTTTGCTTATTTGGATCTTATCTTTTATTTATTTATTTTTCTGTGTTGATCTAGCTATGGGTTTATTGGTCTTGTCTTTTCTGTGGAAGGAACAACCTTTGGTTCCATCAATTTCTTTTTTGATTTTTTTTGTCTCAATTTTGTTTAATTCCACTTGAATTTCAGTTACATCTTTTATCCTGCTAGCTTTGGAGTTGATTTGTTCTTGTTTTTCAAGTTCATTTAGGTGTGATTGTTAGATCATTACTTTAAGTTCTTTCGAACTTGTAGAGTTAGTTGTGTAGACTATAAACTTTTAACACTGATTTTGCTGCATCCCAGAGATTTGGGTATGTTGTATTTCTATGTATCTCTATTTTCCTTTATTTGAAAGAATTTTTTTTTATATCTTCCTTCATTTTGTTGCTTACCCAACAGTCACTTAGAAGTAGGTTGTTTAATATCCAGGTGATTTTATGGTTGTGGGAGATCTTCCTGGTATTGATTTCTGTTTTTCTGCCACTGTGGTCTAAGAGTATGGTTGCCATTAAAAATTTTAAAAATATTTATTGAGACTTGTTTAATTGCTGAGCATGTTATTAGTCTTGAAGTATGTACCATGATCAGAAGAATATATATTATGTGATTGATGCATGGAATGTTCTGTACATGTCTATTAGGTTCAATTAGTCAAATATCAAATTTCAATTCAGAATTTCCTTGTTAGTTTTCCACCTTGAGATCTCTCTAACATTGTCAGTGTTTTTTTGTTTGTTTGTTTTGTGTTTTTTTTGTTGTTGTTGTTATAATTCCCCACTATTATTTTCTGGCTGTCTGTTTTCTTGTACATTGAAAAGTAGCTATTTTGTGAATATGGGTCCTCCAATGTTATTGCATATACATTTAGAATAGTTAAGTCTTTTGTTGAATTGAAACCATCATTATGTAATGTCCTTTGTTCATTTTTACACTTGTTGTTTTAAAGTCTGTTTTATCTGATATAAGAATAGTGACCTCTGCTTCTTGTTGTTGTTGTTTGTTTTCCATTTGTGTGGTGATATTCTTCGAACCCTTTACTTTGAGCCTATGGGTGTGTCATTACATGTGAGATGAGCCTCTCAAAGACAGCAGATTGATGTGTCTTTTTTACATTTTTTTTTTTATTTCACTTGAAATACTGTGCCTTTTAAATGGGGGGCATTTAAGCTAGTTATGGTCAAGGTTTGTTTTTATGTGAGATTTTGATAGTATAATAAACTTATTAGCTCATTGCTTTGTAGTTTCTATTGTCTGCTTCCTTCATAATGTCTGTGGGTTATGTACTTAAGTTTGTTTCTGTAGTAGCAGGTATCTTTATTTTGTTTCCACGTTTAGAACTCTCAAGTATCTCTTGTAAGCCTGGTCTGGTGGTAACAAATTACTTTAGTGCTTTCTGTTTGGAAAAGTCTCTGTTTCTCCATTTCTGAAGCTTAATTTGGTATGCTATGACATTCATGGTTGGAATTTCTTTTCTTTATTAAGGCTAAACGTATGCCCCTAATCTCTCCTGCCTTATAAGGTTGCTACTGAAAAGTTTGCTGCTAGCCAGATCATGTTCCCTTTGTACGTAATCTTTTTTCTCTAGCTATCTTTAAGATTTTTTTCTTCATCATTGACCTTAGACAGTTTGGTGACTAAACGCTTGGTAATACTCATTTTGGGCAGTATTGCACAGGTGTTATTTTATCTAGTTCCTTGTATCTGGATGTCTATGTTTCTAGCAAGACCAGAAACATTTTCTTGAATTATTCCCTCAAATATGTTTTCCAGGTTGTTTACTCTTTCTCCTTCTCTCTCAGGAATGCCAGTACATCATAGGTTTAGTCACTTTACATAATCCCATATTTTTCCAAAGATTTTGTTCATTTTTAAATTCCTTTCTCTTGAGTTTTGTCTGCCTAGGTTAATTTGAATGACTGTTCTTAAAGATTAGAAATTTTTTCCTCTGCTTAGTCCAGTCCTTTTATAAAGCTTGCAATTGCATTTTGAAATTCCTTAAGTGAGTTTTTCAATTCCTGAAGCTCTGATTTATTTTTAAGATGCTATCTTTCTTCATTTCCTGGATTCATTTGGAAGTTTTTTTGTGTTTTGATTTTCAAACTTGTCTTGAAGCTCATTAATCTTCCTTACAATCCATGCTTTGAATTCTTTATCTGTCATTTTTGCCTTTCTATCTTAGTTGCGGACTATTTCTGGAGAGCTCATGTGATCCCTTAGTAGTGTCACTACATTTAGAAATTTTATGGTGCCAGAATTCTTGTGCTGATTCCTTCTCATCTAGAGTGCCGACACTTCTAATTATTGTAATTATTTTCATTAGGTTAGGATTTTATGATATTATCTTTTTTCTTTTCATTTCCATTTTCCCTCTCCATAGAGACTGTGATTATAGACAGTGTTTGGTAGCACCTTTTGTCTTTGCTTCTAAATACTTAAGTACTTCATTCAGCAAGTTTTATATAGAGATGTACAGTTTGACCTAAAAGCCAGTGGATGGTACTTAGAGATAGGAGTGGGCTGCAGCCAATGTGGCTAGACAAAATTCTTTTCCCTAACCTAGGTTGTTTGGATCCCCACTAGAAAGGTGAGTCACAGAGGGAGGCTCTCTGCCTCTCTCATGTACTAGAGCTTCACTCATTTATTTCAGTCAGATGCTGTAACAGGGGCTGTTTGTCAGCATTCTCCTCCCCAGGATCTGGGGTGACCTTCATTATTCTGGTGGATTCTCATTTTCTTTCTTGGATTAAAGGTTAGATAATTAATGTTTTTGCACTATTTTGCTATTTCCAAGTGGCCAAGACACAATAAAAGCCTCTATTTCCTCATCTTCGAAAATAAAAACAACAACAACAAAGAGTTGTTTTATTTAAAGGTTCAAGAAAACCTGCAAATACTTAGCTAGACAAAGAAAAGAGATGACTCAGATAATTAAAATCAGAAGTGAAAAGGGAGGCATTACAACTGATGCCACAGATATAAACATTATTTTGAGACTAGTACAAATGATATATGCCAACAAATTGAATAATTTAGAAAAAAATAAATTCCTAGAAACATAGAGTCTACTGAGTACGTCATAAATAAGTGGAAAAACTGAACATACCAATAACAAGTAAGGAGATTAAATCAATTATCAAACCTTCCAGGGAAGGAAACATCAGGACCAAATTGCTTTGCTGGAGAATTTTACCAAACATTTAAATAAGAATCAGCACAAGTCCTCCTGAAACCCTTTCAAATAAATGAATAGAAAGGAACACTTTTAAATTAGTTCTATGAGTCCAACATTACCCTGATACTTAAGCCAGACAAAGATACTATTTAAAAATCCAGACTAATAACCCTGGTGAATATTGATGCAAAAGCTTCAAAAGAATAAGAGCAAACCAAATCCAATAGCACATTAAAAGCATTATATACTATGTCCAAATGGGATTTACCAATGGGATGGCAGGATGTTTCAGCATATGAAAATCAGCAGGTTCAATTTACTACATTAAAAGAAAAAAGAACAAAAATGACAATTAATACAGAAAACATATTTTTCAAAATTCAACACTTTTATGATTAAAAAAACACTCAACATACTAGAAATAGAAGAAAATTACTTCAAAATAATAAAAGTTATATATGAAAAGCTCATAGCCAGCATCATACCGAACGGTAAAAATAATAAAAGCTTTTAAAGACCAAGAACAAGAAAAAGAAGCACACTCTTGCCACTTGTATTTATCATTGTAGTAGAGGTCCTAGTCAAAGCCATTAGTTGGTAAAAATAAAGAGTAGGTTTAGCCAAATTGGAAAGGAAGAAGTACAATTACCTATTCTTATAGATGACATGATTTTGTATGCGGAACATCCAAAGTATTTCATGCAAAAATACAGTTAGGGATAAGAAATGTTATAAAGTTGCTTCATATAAAATCAACATCCAAAAATAAATTACATTTACATACACCAGTATAAAGCAATCTGAAAATAATTTTAGTAAACTGATTTAGAATAGTATCAAAAATAATAAAATACTGAGGAATAAAATTGAGCGGGTGAGAGATTTGTGTACTGAAAACTATAAACAATGCTGAAAGAAAATAATGAAAAAAGAATAAAAAGATATCTTGTGTTTATAGATTAATAACATTGTTAAAATGTCCATATTACCTAAACCAATCTACAGATTCAGTGCAATCCGTATCAAAATCCCAATGGCAGTTTTTCCAGAAATAGGACAAATATCCCAAACTTTATATGGAATCTTCGGGAACTCTACCTAGCAGTAAAAATCTTGAGAAAGAGCAAAGCTTCAGGCCCCCACACTGCCTGGCTTAAAATATATTGCAAAGTGATAGCCATCATAATAGTGTGGTGCTGGCATAAAGACCATCCATCAATGGAACAGGTTAGAGAGCCCGAAACTTAACCTTCACTCATATGGTCAAATGATTTTTGACAACAGTGCTACAATGACGCGATGGGGAAAGGATAGTCTCGTCAACAAATGGTGTTAAAACTGGATATACACAATGGAAAAGAATGAAGATGTACCTTTATCTTACTCTGTATATACAAATTAAAAATGAATTAAAGGCCTAAATGTAAGACCTGGACTATAAAACTCCTACGAGAAAACAAAGGGAAAATAATTTATGACATTAGAATGAGTGATGATTTTTTTTGGTATGATACCAAAAGCACAAACAAAACAAAAACAGACAAATGTGATTATATCAAATTTTAAAACTTCTGCATAACAAAAGAAACAAGAGAGTTAAAAGAATAATCATAAAATAGAAGAAAATATTTGCAAATCATATATCAGATAGAGGGTTAATGTCTATTATATGTAAGAAACACAAATCAATAACAAAGAAACTCAAAAATTACTAGACATTTATTTAAAGAAGATAAACAGTCAACAGGCATGTGAAAAGATGTGCAACATCACTAATCATTACAAAAATGCAGATCAAAACCACCAAGAGATACTACCTCACATTATCAGGATGCCCTCTATAATAAAAAGGGAAAAAATTGTGGAAAAGATATGGAGATATTGGATCCCTTGTGCACTTCTGATGTCATTGTAAAATGGTGTAGCTACTATGCAAAAAGTGTATGGAGATTCCTTAGAAGATTACCATATTAAGCTAACTACCATATTACTCAGCAATCCTATTTCTGGGTATACCTCCAAAATAATTGAATGCAGAATCTTGAAGAAATATTTGCATGGCCACATTCATTGCAGTGTTATTCATAATTGCCAAGGTTTAGAAACAAACAGATGTCCATCTGAGAATAAATGGATGAAGAAAATATGGCATATACACTCAATGGAATATTACTTACCTTTGAAAGAAGGAGATGCTGATAGATGATACAATATGGAAGAAACTTGAAGACATTAAGTGAAATAAATCAATGACAAAATGACAAATATTGCAGGATTCTACTTATATGAGACATCTGAGGTAATTAAACTCAAAGAAATAGAAAATGGAATGTTGATTGCCAGGAGTGTGTAAAAGAGGAAAATGGGGTGTTGTCCAATGGACACAGAATTTCAGTCATGCAAGATGAAAGAGTTCTAGAGATCTGTTTTTAACAATGAGTATATAGTTAACAATACTATAAACTTAACATTTTTTAAGAGGGAAACTTTAGGTTATATATATTTACCACAATAAGATAGAATGTATATGTTATATATTTTAACACAATGAAAAGTATGTATGTTTGTGCATATATACACACACATACACATATATATGAATACATACATTTATGTGTGTATAATATATAATGCACTTATATATGAATATATATGCTATATCAGATACATGAATATATAATATAGATATACATATATTGATGTATATTCATATGTATGATATATAAATATATGAAATAAATATATATGATGTAACAATATATCATGATATATGATATATATCATATAAGTAATATATCATATGTCACATATCAATATATAATAACTATAATTATGAAGTTCTAGTCTGTGAACATTGAATACTTACTCACAATTTCAATCTTGGGCTTTGGTTTCATTCCGCAATGGAGGAAAATAATTTGCTCTGAAAACTTCCCTCTTACCCAAGCTCAAACCAGTATTCCATTTTTGTCACAACTGAACATTAAGTAAAATCAGAAATAGAACTGTTTGCTTTTTTTATTCATATTATACTTATATATGTATTCTCCTGTTGTTACTTATTTAAAACTTTTAAATGATTTTATTTTTTATTTTCTAATGAATTAACATCACATTTAAACTATCTTTTCTTCTTTCCTTACTTTTCAGTGAATTAATACTGCATTTTTCTGTTTAATAATTTATAGCTCTGAATTTTACACATAAGCACCACTCTATTATTTGATATGTAATTCTGAAATTGTCCATGTGTTCTGAGAAGGATATAATCAGAACTTTGGCCCAAATTATTGAGGGTAACATTTATTGATTACCTGTTAAATTGATAATTTAATGATTATCAATTATCAACAATATTCATCGCGATATATAAGGTTGTATTATTTAGCTTGTATTCTGCCTTTTGAACTTTGCTAAAAATTTCGTTATGCCCTCATCATGCTGTCAGGCAGAAAAGGAGAACCAATAAATATTTTCAGTTGTGCATATCCCAAGAACTCTATCCATATTTTTCTGTCAAAATTTTGTCAAGAATGATTGTTTCCTCTCTCACATTTATTTATTTGCTTCTTTGTTTATGTTAAGTAGTAAATTTGATGAGATGAGAATGATCCAGTAGCTGGGAAGGGTTGATGTATTGCAGAAAGCAGCAAGGTCACTAGGAGTTATGAAGAAAACTAAAGGTCCAAAAAATGGATTAACTTGGGCAGAGGCTAAGACATGTCTCATTGTGTAAAATGAAATAGTACATTATTGTGTTGAAAAAAGATATTTGTTGGTATTGTTGTTGTTATTGGCAGGAAGTTGATAGCATTTCTGTAGAATGGCTGCTGATTTTACAGAAAGTACAACTTAATCTCTGGAACTAAAGGGAAGTTTTCCACTGGATTCATTAAATCAAAATTTCTTATGGTAGTTTTCACAAGTCTATAATTTTTACTCATTCTTTCTTTCCAGTTCTAAGTAATTATTTAATGATATACATTCTGTGGTCCAGTTACAAAGCAAACTTTGTAAGGTGAGGCTTATAATGTGGTTACAACTTCATACCTTAGGATATCCTCTTTCTTCTGCTGGAAACACTTTCTCATATCTTCAAAAGGTTAACTCCTGTTCACACTTCAAGACATGACTCAGTTTCCTCCTGTTACAGAAACCCTTTTATAACATTCCCAAGCAAAATTTTATTTTGTCCTATTATTATGCTTTCATAACACACTGTATTTTCCTCTACTGTGACATTTTTAGGTTTCTTTTTTTATTCTCTTCTGTTTTCTCTATTAAATACAAATTCTTTGAAGTCATAGTCTTTGAAGAATTTTAATCTCTAGTGTCAAGTATGTAGTCAACATCCAATGAATATCTGTTGAATAAGTAAATGAGTAGATTAATTAATCTGTACCTAAGATTGAATTAGTATGTAGTTAACACACCTGCATAAAGGTATATATGAAGAAAAAAAAGCTCAGAGAATAAATCAAAGTGATTACAGAATAGATAAGCTCATAGACTATAAATGTTATTTTAGAGCAATAAATATAAAAATTTAAAAAGGATCAGTGTGAAGTCTCATCTCATAAAATAGATAAAGTGAATGTGAGCCTAAACTTGGTTCATGAAGTCTCAGCATACAAAAATAGCAACCTAGTCTCTGCTTCCACCGATCTCTATCAACATCCATACATGCACACTTTAGAAGCATGAAGGAGACACTTTTTGGAACAGATAAAATTGTCAATTAGTTTATGGAACTAATTAACCCTAGAGTTTCATAGAGATGATATACAGGTAGTTTAAATAAGGGTTGTAAAAAGTAATGACTGCTCTCTGGAAGTATCAACAATATTGTAACAGTGATTGTTAACAGTAATTTATAACCACAATAATGATAATAGAGTGAATTATAAGACTAATTATAAAGATGACTACTTTAATAATTAAGTACACAGCAAAAGGAAGTTCACAAAATGAAAGTTCATAGAGTCAGGGTCTGGAAACCTGAATCTCATATGTATGAAGATATGACCGTGGGAATCTCACTATTTCCTCCAGGTCTCAGTAATTGTAAAATTAACCAACTTCTTCTTCCAAGACCAAATGGTCTTTGCCTTGAAAGACAACTAATAATAAATTATACAAATGACTTTCTTTAAGCAAATTACTCTCAGTAAATTTCTTACATTATGGTTAAGATCATTAGCAATCAAAACTCTTGGGGGAGTGCCATCAAAATATTTACGAAAAGAGAATCAGCTTACCAATTTATTATCACAAGAACTTGCCACTGTGAAATGCAGTATCTAGGATCAAATCTACAGATAAAGCATATTGGACAATTTTGTTCACTGCTGTATCTCTACCCTATTAAGGATAACTGGCTCATATCAGGCACATTTTGTTTGTTTGATACAGGGTGCCTCTCTGTTGCCTGGGTTGGATGCAATGGCACAATCACAGCTCACTACAGCCTTGACCTCCAAGGCTCAAGAGATTAGTTCACTTAAGTCTCCCAAGTAACTGGGATTACAGGCCTGCACTACCACACCCAACTTATTATTATTATTATTATTATTATTATTATTATTATTATTATTATCATCATCATCATTATTATTATTATTTGTAGAGACAGGGACCTTTATGTTGCCCAGACTGGCCTTGAATCCCTGGGCTCAAGTGATCCTCCTGCCTTGGCCTACCAAAGTGCTGGGATTACACCGTGAGCCACTGTGCCTGGCCTTCATATCAAGCACTTGATATGAAGTGCAATTGTGATGTGAAAGTCAGAATAAACATCTCAATATGAAATTTTGTGTGAGAATAATTCTATGTTGAGGCTGAGAGTTGTATGGTAAGAAATAGTTACATAGTTACATATACAGTGAAAAAAAAATTCTAATCAGAAAAATTATGCACACAGATACCTTGAGGGAAGAAAGTGCTTGGAAGGTTTATGTAATTAAGTAAAAACATGTATAGCTGGATTACAGACATCAAGAACATATTGGGCTGAGGAGCTATCCTGGAGACTTGTCCTGGAGGGTCTTTTGAATCATAATAATAATTTTGTGTTTTACTCTGAGAGTTTGGGAAATTTTCAAATCATTTTAATCAAGAAATGGCATTATGTTTGAAACAGGAAGTGCTCAAGGGTACAATTTTGAAATTCCACAGTTATATTACAAAGTTTAAAAATATGTTTAGATGCCAAACATTATAATAACAAAACACTAATATAACTCAACATGAAATTTTAGTTAATGTAAAATATATTGAAGACATCAAACAATCAATGCAGACTTCTGGAATGTGAATTATCTGATGACTTTAAGTCAGAGTTCAAATTTAAATGTGAAGTGTCTCCTCTAGAAGTTGATTTACTGCAAAGTCCACCAAAGTAAGTGATAATTTATATTATAGTTTATAGTATAAATGAATACTATATCAAAAACAAAAAATCAAATATAAATTAAATAGTAACTATTTCACCAATTCATGGGTTAAGTCCTAGCAGTGTAAGAGTTATTTTCCCCATATTCCATCTACTTGTATAATTACCATTAATTTTTGAGATGCATTTTTGTTGACTTTTAAGACACAAGAAAATTACCTATTTTTACAGAATCACATCAATATTAAAGAAAATTTATTGCCATAATTTTAGCTTTTAGCAAACCATTATAAGCACTTAATAAAATTTTCCTACTATAATACACGGTCAAATTTGCTCAGAAAATAACTGTTGAACAGTGTGTCTAATTTTGTTCTAGCATTGAAGAGTCTCAAATGGCAATCTACACACTTTTAGATTAAATCACATCATTTCATTACAGACCTCTTCATGACGCAGAGCACCCAAAGTCAGAAGCTTCAACATTTAAGCTGACTGGGATTTAAATTTTGATATGATCATTGAATACTTGTGTAGCCTCAAGGATGTTACTTAATCTCTGAGTCTCAATTTTTTCATCTGCAAAATAGAGTCAGCAATATTTCAATAATAGGCTCTTTGTATCTCAATAAGAAAATTGTTATATATTTTTAATATATAATTTACCTATTATATAAAAGTGCTTAATAAATGGTTAGTGTTAGAAAAGATATTTGACTTCTTAATTTTTTTAACATTTCTTGAAAAATTCAATAAATTATAGAAAATAATACTCAAATTCTGTTCATACTAATTGAGTGTTCTTTTCATATTTTTTCAGTTCATATATATACTTTTTTGTTTATGATTTCCATGTGTAAACATCTTGCTTTCTTACAGAAATAACGAACTTGTCAAACGAAAGGTTTTTTTTATTTAACAGCAAGAACAGGGAAATTTTATTAAAAATCTCTTCCTAATATTAGGAATCACAGTTAACAGCATGCAGCATGTCCATAAATATATTGTTCACAAGAAAAAAATACAAAGTATAAAGTTATTAAAATATGCCTTCTTGTCTTTTTTTTCAACTTTAAACTGTAGTTGTAATGATTATTTTTCAGTAATTATTTTAAACTAGTTGATTAAGTTTTCTAATAATTTCAAATATCATATATAATTATCTGATCATCAAAACCAACATTCAAAGTAAAGGAGCAGATAGTGTCAACTGTTTTATAAAGAGAGAATGAGTCAGTTTAAAATATTTATAACTGTCCTATGTTCAAACAGCTGGCAATGTGTCATAGTCATATTTTTTAATCTACAAGTCAAATGTGCTATAAAATTGCCATATCATCTTACATATCAAATTAATATACTAATAAGTTAAAATAAATAAAACTGAAAATTGTAAACTAGATACCAATGCTAAAAGAGAGGTTCCATTGAAATGCTTGCGAGAAGAAGTTTAAATCACTCATCTAGTAAATGACGTATTTCATCACTGATCAAAGTTAAAAATGAGGAAGTGTCTATAATTTTTTTCTATTTCCAAAGCATTTTGAGACGTGTTTTTTTTTTTTTTTTTTTTTTTTCTATTCATTTTTCTATCTCCAAAGCATCTTGTAGTCTAGTGGAAGCTCTTACTCTTTTTTCAACTAGGATGAGACAGGATTGAGGACCACAGACCTGAGATTATTTAAAAAATAATTCATAGAGAAAGAAAGGAATACAATAAGCATCTGATGATATGTAGCAGCGAACCTTTTGGACAAGGAGGGATTTCAGGTGATGGGAACTGAAAAAATCAGGATAGGAGAGTGGACATTGAAATTTGAGTCAAATGTAGAGAGAAGATTTCCATAGAACATGAGAAGACAAATTTATATTTCAATTTAGAATGTTAATCTCTCATTTACTGTATGAAAATGTTTGTTGCTTGTCGTAAATAGAATAACAGTCCCCCAAAATGCCCATGTCTTAATCTGTAGAACCTGTGAATTAATAATTATTTAATTAATATTTAATAATCATTACATGGTAAAAAGTAGGCCAAACTTAATCACATGATTAAGCAGAGAACCTTTCCAAGCCAGGTCTAAGAGGGAGGCATGACTATATGGAAGAGGAGTCAGAGAGATGCAAAGTTGCAGGTTTTAAAGAAGGTGGATGAGGTCACCAGGCAAAAAATGTGAATGGTCTTCAGTTGTTGTAAGAAGAAAAGAAAGAGATTGCCACCTGGAACCTCTAGAATGCTCTGCAGCCCATGAACATCATAATTTTAGCACAGGGAGAACTATGTTAGTCTTCTAACTTCCAGAACTAGAAGATTAAATTTGTGTTATTTAAGCCAATAAGATTTGTTAATTTTTTATGACACCAATAGGAAACTAATACAAGCCAGTCTCTCTTCATTCAGATTGCATTGTAGTCTCTCATTATTACCAGTAGAGGGTCTTGACCATGAGTATTCCCCCTCTTGGCATTTTGAACAAAGAATTGGGCAAAACACATAGAAAAGCAATGAAAGAATGAAACAAAAGCACAGACTTATGAAAATGAAGGTACACTCCACAGAGTGATAGACTCAAACAAATGGCTCAAGACCACTGGTTTCAGAATACTTTCTAGAGGTTTTCCATTGGTTACTTGGTTACACCTTATCTAAATGAGGGAGTGGCCCACAACCAGTCTGGTTGCAGGAGGTTACCAATCAGAGGCTGAAATGAAGCTACACATTTACACATGAAGACTTGGTCTACGACCAGTCTGATTGGTTGTGGGAGGGGACCAGAGATACTTTTCATTTTTCATCTGCAACACAATGCAAAGGGAGTTACTCTGATCCTTTTGTTACTTGGTTGTGGAGAGGTGGGATTTTCC
>NW_022330878.1:0-1763 GCF_002776525.5 Piliocolobus tephrosceles | reverse complement strand
TTGAAAAGTACAAATTATTTCTCCTTCCCTGTTTTGTTTGCTAGTAGCTGTTGGGAAATGATGAGTTAGTAAATGAATTACAGTATTCATAATTCATACTTCACTTTACTACCCCCTGTCACCTCAAATAGTAATCATTTATCTGAGTATATTTCCTGGCTTAAGTTACCACTGCCTTAAAACAGGTGAAAAGTAACATAGATTTTCTTAATCTAAAGAAGACTTTAACTTTGTCAATTCTTTCTTTTTGAAGAGAATTTTTTATCATAAGTGAGGTTGCATATATAAAAATAGTGGGGGCATTTGTCTACGTGTTTGGAGACTGGAGAACAAGTGAAAGAGTTAGAGTATGTTCTTTTATTTAGATGATCAGATTGGTAAGTCTTCTGAAATGCAAGGCAAAAGTTCAAAGGTTTTAAGCGTAACCACTAGAATTGGATTATTCTTTTTTAATTCTTTTTAGCTAGACCCAATTATTACATGAACACTGAGTTAGGCATTGGAAATACATATGTATCTGTCTGTGTGTACTTATGTGACTTTGATATTTAGTTTTGGTAGTTTTTATCTTTCAAGCAGCATTCTATTTCATCTAAGATATCAAATACAAATCTGTGGGCCTAGAAATGTTTATACTCTTCATTTATTAGCATTTCAATATAGTCAGTAGTGATGGGCTCTCTTTTGTCCTTTTGTATGTGTTATTTATTTATTTATTTATTTTTATTTTTGAAATTGATCATTGTATCTTCCCTCTTTTATTCGGGGTTAACAGGGCTAGCGACTTATTTTACTAATCCTTTCAATAAACCATCTTTTGAGCCAGAGAGAAAGGCCGGGTTACCTACAAAGGTAAGCCCATCAGACTAACAGTGGGCCTCTCAGCAGAAACTGTACAAGCCAGAAGCAATTGGGGGCCCATATTCAACATTCTGAAAGAAAAGAATTTCCAACCTAGAATTTTGTATCTGGCCAAACTAAGCTTCCTAAGTAAAGAAGAAATAAGATGCTTTTCAGAAAAGCAAAGGCTGAGGGAATAAGTCACCACCAGCCCTGCCTTGTGAGGGCTCCTGAAGGAAGCACTAAATATGGAAAGGAAAAACCATTAGCAGCCACTACAAAACACACTGAAGTACACTGACCAGTGACATCATGACGCAACCACATAAACAACTCTGAAAATAGCTAGCTACATCATGATGACAGGATCAAATTCATGCATAACAATATTAACCTTTAATGTAAATGGGCTAAATGCACCAATTAAAAGACACAGAGAGCATGGCAAGCTGGACAGAGTGAAACTCCATTGGTATGCAATCTTCAAGAGCCCCATCTCATGTTCAAAGAGACACGTAGGCTCAAAATAAAGGGATGGAAGAAGATTTACCAAGCAAATGGAAAAGAGAAAAAAAAGCAGGGGTTGCAATCCTAGTATCTGATGAAATAGACTTTAAACCAACAAAGATCAAAAATTACAAAAAGGGCATTACATAATGATAAAGGGCTCAATTCAACAAGAAGAGCTAACTATCCTAAGTACATATGCACCCAATGCAGGAGCACTCAGATTCATAAAGACCTTCAAAGAGACTTAGACTCTCACACAATAATACTGGGAGATTTGAACACTCCCACTATCAATATTAGAGCATTAAGACAGAAAATAAACAAAGATATTCAGGATCTGAACTCAGCTAGAGATCAAGTGGACTGGATAGATATATAGAGAACTCTCCACCCAAAAACAACAGAATATACAT
>NW_022330877.1:0-1763 GCF_002776525.5 Piliocolobus tephrosceles | reverse complement strand
ATGTATATTCTGTTGTTTTTGGGTGGAGAGTTCTCTATATATCTATCCAGTCCACTTGATCTCTAGCTGAGTTCAGATCCTGAATATCTTTGTTTATTTTCTGTCTTAATGCTCTAATATTGATAGTGGGAGTGTTCAAATCTCCCAGTATTATTGTGTGAGAGTCTAAGTCTCTTTGAAGGTCTTTATGAATCTGAGTGCTCCTGCATTGGGTGCATATGTACTTAGGATAGTTAGCTCTTCTTGTTGAATTGAGCCCTTTATCATTATGTAATGCCCTTTTTGTAATTTTTGATCTTTGTTGGTTTAAAGTCTATTTCATCAGATACTAGGATTGCAACCCCTGCTTTTTTTTCTCTTTTCCATTTGCTTGGTAAATCTTCTTCCATCCCTTTATTTTGAGCCTACGTGTCTCTTTGAACATGAGATGGGGCTCTTGAAGATTGCATACCAATGGAGTTTCACTCTGTCCAGCTTGCCATGCTCTCTGTGTCTTTTAATTGGTGCATTTAGCCCATTTACATTAAAGGTTAATATTGTTATGCATGAATTTGATCCTGTCATCATGATGTAGCTAGCTATTTTCAGAGTTGTTTATGTGGTTGCGTCATGATGTCACTGGTCAGTGTACTTCAGTGTGTTTTGTAGTGGCTGCTAATGGTTTTTCCTTTCCATATTTAGTGCTTCCTTCAGGAGCCCTCACAAGGCAGGGCTGGTGGTGACTTATTCCCTCAGCCTTTGCTTTTCTGAAAAGCATCTTATTTCTTCTTTACTTAGGAAGCTTAGTTTGGCCAGATACAAAATTCTAGGTTGGAAATTCTTTTCTTTCAGAATGTTGAATATGGGCCCCCAATTGCTTCTGGCTTGTACAGTTTCTGCTGAGAGGCCCACTGTTAGTCTGATGGGCTTACCTTTGTAGGTAACCCGGCCTTTCTCTCTGGCTCAAAAGATGGTTTATTGAAAGGATTAGTAAAATAAGTCGCTAGCCCTGTTAACCCCGAATAAAAGAGGGAAGATACAATGATCAATTTCAAAAATAAAAATAAATAAATAAATAAATAACACATACAAAAGGACAAAAGAGAGCCCATCACTACTGACTATATTGAAATGCTAATAAATGAAGAGTATAAACATTTCTAGGCCCACAGATTTGTATTTGATATCTTAGATGAAATAGAATGCTGCTTGAAAGATAAAAACTACCAAAACTAAATATCAAAGTCACATAAGTACACACAGACAGATACATATGTATTTCCAATGCCTAACTCAGTGTTCATGTAATAATTGGGTCTAGCTAAAAAGAATTAAAAAAGAATAATCCAATTCTAGTGGTTACGCTTAAAACCTTTGAACTTTTGCCTTGCATTTCAGAAGACTTACCAATCTGATCATCTAAATAAAAGAACATACTCTAACTCTTTCACTTGTTCTCCAGTCTCCAAACACGTAGACAAATGCCCCCACTATTTTTATATATGCAACCTCACTTATGATAAAAAATTCTCTTCAAAAAGAAAGAATTGACAAAGTTAAAGTCTTCTTTAGATTAAGAAAATCTATGTTACTTTTCACCTGTTTTAAGGCAGTGGTAACTTAAGCCAGGAAATATACTCAGATAAATGATTACTATTTGAGGTGACAGGGGGTAGTAAAGTGAAGTATGAATTATGAATACTGTAATTCATTTACTAACTCATCATTTCCCAACAGCTACTAGCAAACAAAACAGGGAAGGAGAAATAATTTGTACTTTTCAA
>NW_022330875.1:0-15468 GCF_002776525.5 Piliocolobus tephrosceles | reverse complement strand
TGAAGTCAAGTAGCATCTATTCTAACTATTTCATATTTGTGAAACACTTGTCTCATGTGGCTATAAGCTCCCTGTGGGCACAGCTGATCTCATAGTTCTTTTCCACTCTCATAGCACAGTGGCAGTCACCTACTGTGAAGATAAATGCTTACTGTTTAAAGTCAGAATGATTCAATCATATTAATAGTTATAAATCCTGCCCTTAGGCAGTTTCCATATGGTATGTAAACCCTATGTCTGCGGACAGGGATTCACCGTCTTGTCCCTTGGCTGCTCAAGACATGGCTTCTGTTTGTAAGTCCCTACAATTAACGAATGTTTCTTTCTGTCAAACTGGATTTGTCAGCCTCTTTATTCTTCCCCTTAGCGTCCTAGGCCTTTGCGGGTAGGTTTGCATAGACCTGCTCACTGCAGAAACATTTCCGAGTCTATGTCTTGCAACACATTTAACTGTAACTCGCTATTTTTACACTAGACCCCTAATGATGTGAAGGTAATATGTGTATGGGTGAGGGCGTGAAGCATTCTATAATCTCATTATTAAATCTCAGTCTTTCTGTGGGCCTGTATTTTAGGAATGCAATCTTCACCAGTGGTATAGTCCTCCTTCACATCCCCTGCAAAAAAAAAAACAAAAAACAAAAAACAAAAAACACCCCACCTTGCCCCTTGCCCTCATTTGATGAGATAGAAAAGCAGTAGGAGGCTGGCATGGGAAGAAATGACTTTCCCTATTTGGGAAAATCTCTAATAAAGCCTTTTTCTCAGAAGGTGTTTGTTATGGAAAATGCTCTAGGCATTAAACAATAAAATAAAATTGCTCTTCCCTTTCCCCTGCCAGAGGCAAGAGGGTAGGTTTCTCAGATCCTCACCAGGAGAACTCAGTGGGGCTCATAGTGGGGCTCAAAAAAGTGTGAAGAGCAGTAAGACTGCAGCTCCTATAGTTTCTCATTAGTCCACGCTCAACCTCCAACAATTGATCAACATGACCATGTAAGTTGTCCCACCAGTTTTTTACTCCATTGACTCCCGTTTCAGGTAAGCAGGTGTTGGCAATGACTCTGGATTCACCTGTCTCCACATTTTGAGTTGCTCTAAAACCTCAGTTCCCTTGTCCAAGAAAAGTCACACATTTTCAATTCTTTGAACGCTGTTTTCTTCTTGCAAAAATAAGAGTAAAAACTCCTAACCTCTGTACATGTGAAAACTGAAACTCAGTCGTTTAATTTTCTTTTAACATAAGTAATTGAATGGTACCATAAGGAAAAATATAAAAACTTCACCAGTAATAAGAACGGAGCTATTACCACTCATCTACTTAAAGGGATGAAAGGAAGCAAAGATTCCAAGAAGAGAAAATTTTACAGTGAATTTGCTCTTGACAAGAGCTGTTCCCCCCCACCCCCCAGGGGAGCAAAGTTTAAGAGATACCATACAGTAAGGAAGTCAAGTAGATAAAAACTCCAGTACGGGGTGTGGTGGCTCACATCTTTAATCCCAGCACACTGGGAGGCCAAGGTGGGCAGGTAAGTTGAAGTCAGGAGTTCAAGACCAGCCCAGCCAACAAAGTGAAACCATGTCTCTACTAAAAATACAAAAATTAGCTGGGCATGGTGGCGGTGCCTGTAATGCCAGCTACTCAGGAGGCTGAGGTTGTCGAGATCACACCACTGAACACTAGGCTGGGCTACAGAGCAAGAGTCCATCTCGGGGGAAAAAATACCCTTCAATATCCATCATTTCTTCTGACTAAACTACTATGATTCCTCCTTGACCATCTTATTGGCAGACTGGAGAAGGGCAAAGGTTGAATCTGGTAAATAAAATGTTTCCAGCACAGCTGCAATGGTTATTACCAACACTCATTGGTAATAACAGCAACAATCAGCCAGGGTCATAGGATAAGGAGAATGATATCAGGGAGGAGAAACTTGGCTACCATGGGAAAATTCCCAGAACAGAAGAATTCCTGTGAGCTGAAGACTACCTCATCTATGTCTAGCAAATGTTCATAGTTGTGAATTCAATAGATTATAAGCTAGATTAGAAAAGGGATAGTTAGCAAGAAAAAATTTAATAAAGTCTTGAAAGCAGACATATGCCTGATTTATTCCACACGTAGGGTATTCCTCAAGTTTTAAAGCCCTCATATAGTCTCTGCTGCTGTAGCTTTTACCCATCTCTGTGGTTTAGTTCAGATACCATTTTTTAACATAAAACTCATTTCTCATAGAAATTAGTCTTCCCTTTTTCTGAGTTCCTATAGCAGGTTTTGATTCCCTCACATTTCTAATACATTCCATCACTCATTATCAGAATTTATATAGATATTCTTCATAATTAATATATTTAAAATCACTCATTAAAGTCAAAGCACGGAAAAATGAAACTACATAACATTGTAATTTAAATTAGTAATAATCTGGTACGGTTTGTGGTAGAAGTCACAATTGCGAAAATAAGTCATGGCTAATTGACAAAATGCTAGGCCAGGCCAAGTGTGCCAAATTAAGGAGTTTGAAAATTTTCTGGAATCCTCCAACATTTCTAAAATAAGTAGCTATACATATATCTAATTAACTGTATGTCTAATTTGACCTAATAGATTATGTAGTAACTGGAACTAGGTATTATTTTATCTTGGTCCTTAAGTTCCTCAAGAAACTGGTCAGTTACTATTAGATTGATTCATTTCTCTGTGAAAACAAAACTGAGGCTCAGAACAGTCAATGATTGCCCATGATCATGTAGCTAGATAGGGCACAGATCATATTCTGATTCCTAGTTTTGAGCACTACGTTACAACCTGCTGCAATTTCCTTTTTATATTTCTGTTCACGTTCCTGTGCATGGTATCAACTAGTATAATTTCACAGTACAATGCTTAACACCTGCTTTCTGCTAGACTATGCATATTAGTGTATTTTCTTTGCAAATGAGTCACAAGTGATTAGCAAATGTTAGGGAAATAAACTGAGTGGATGGCGGGAGAAAGGCATGGGTTCTCATTAGCTCTTTCTATTTACACTCAATAAGTCCCAAAATATTTCATCTAGATACAAATTACATAAAAGAGGGGTCCGTGTAAATGAATTGCCTGCCCGAAAAAATTAAAAAGAAAAAAATAGTAAAAGAGTGAAGTGCCATTTGATCATCTAGAGGTAGAATAAGTTTACAGTTAACATGCTTATATCTTTAGAAATACGTACGTAGAACTTTTCTGATTTGCCCGAGAATGATTTTAATACTTTAGATCTAAGGTTTTCAACCTTTGTGTTCACCGTGCCCTTAGTATCTCAGTGATTTTTTTCATAGTACCCCTAAGCCAAAAGAAATACATCCTGTTTAGTAAACACTTAGGTCCAAATAACGTTTTTGTCCAAAAAAATTAACCGTCACCTAAAAAAATGGAGAAATTAAATACAATTAAACACCATTACTTACTGAAAGTATGTATGTACCTGTTTTCCACTGTAAAACTTTTCAAACCTCAGAATTAGACTGGTGGCAGCCACCCTCACTACCTATTTCTTGTTATTCAATTTATAACTCATAATTCATAATTTAATTCATAGTTGAATTCAGTTTATAATTCAATTCATAATTTAATTCAATTCATAATTCAATAATTAATTAATAAGCAGGCTTCCATCATTTCCTCATTCTGATTCTCTATATTGTATATATTAGAAGATACATTATTATTTATCATAATATAAATATTGCCTTTGCCCCTTGCCCAACTGCTCTATAGAATTTTAGCAACTTTATTGATGTAAAAAATTTAAATTTGTTAAAAAAATTTGATACATAAATGCACGCTCATTGTAAACTTCACAATCCAGATGAATAAAATCCCTCTCAATTGTCTACCCATATCCACTAACTACTGCTACAGGAATGATGACTGTTGTTAACAATTTGAGGTATATATTTTCACTGAAATAATTACATATGTAGATTTAGAAGTATATGGTCACACTGTATATTTTATATTAAAAATACTAGATTGCAGGTATTAAAATTTTTCATTTACCCATTTTGGAGAAATCATTCTATATAAACAAGTATGAACTTACCCGGACCTCCTTTCTGCTATTGAACACTGACGTGTGTGTTATGCGGTATAACTTCCTTTCGTCTGTCCGGATCCAGTCTCCACTCTTCTCCACACTGCTCTGTGTCCTGGGAAACTGAACTAAAATGACTGCCTGAAAGAGCTCTTGATCCTCAATGCCTTCCTTGCCCTGTGGCTTCTGATTGTATCTGTCAGTGCAGTGAAAGCCACTGGCAGGAGATACAGAAGGAAGAAAAGCAAAGTTGAGACACTTACTGCCCACCTTCCTGCACACTTGTTATCTATTTGTTTGCCATCTTCCCCCACCAAGGGTCATATCTTTTATCAGGTGGCCTTCTACACACAGCTGTCATGAGTTTCCCATTAGGTCAAGAGATACTGGGAGTTTTCCATAGTTATACACTCCAGGATACTACATTTCCCTTTCTGGCTTTCCTAAACTTGTACCCATATCGTTGTAAACAATGCCTTTATTAAAATATGTTCAGTTACTTAATTTGAGTGTGGCACTTGTTTTCATCTAAGTCTTTGACCGATGCGTGAGGAATTGCTGTATTCAATCTTTACTTACACATTTAACTTCCTACAATGTGTGATATTTTGTACAATGCTACAATGAACATCTTTAAATGTCTTTATAAGTACTGTGAGTATTCTTTTATAATGAATATTCTTTTATGGTTGATACCTTGAAGAATAGTTTTGGGATTAAAAAGTAGCTTCAATTTAAAAGCTGATACACATGGCTGAAAGTCCTACCTAAGGTGGGGGAATAATTTATTCTCTCTCTGAAACTAAATGAAAGCATATATTTTTCCATCCTGCTCACCAATAATGAATTTTACAAACCTTTCTTAACATGTATACAATTTTACCTTTTAATTGTTTTAATGTGTGTTCACTGATTAGTAATGAGAAACGGCCTTCTTGTAATATGTTTATTAGCCACTGATGCTTTCTTTCTGAATAGTTAATTCAAATCTTCTGCCGTTACCATGGGTGGAGGGAATGGTAGCTGGAGTGATATGAGAAACACATGGAGCAGAATTCAGGTTTTCCAGGCAAAGCATAGTAACCAGCCAGCCCTGGCCAATTCACTAACTGAATGCAAACACCTGAGCAAGCCCAATTCTGATCAGTACTTCTGTCCCAAATCAGTGGAACCTATTGGCTGGGGTGTAGATTTACGGGGGCGGGGGGGGGGGAAGCGTTGCTATTTTAAATCCTAAGATTTAGTGGTTTGTTAAACAGAAACAAATAATTGATAAAATCATCTGAATCACTTTTTTAAAACATTTTATTTATTGTATTATTAGTGCTTTTAGGAAACTCCCTACTCTCAAGAATACTGCTTCTCCTGTAAGATTCTCAACTGGTAGCTGTTTCACTTTCCTTACTCCTAATACTATGGAGATGCGAAAATACCCTCTGTGTCACATCCAATCTCTTTTCTTCCCTTTTCTTCCAAAACGCCTAGCTCCAATGATGTTCCTTCTTCATCCCTAGGAACAACAGATTTAAATTTGATGTCATCCTCCTTCTAACAATCATCATAGACACTTAGGCTCATCTCACATCCCATAGAATTTCGGCTGTCTGTCCCACATGACTACTTTCATAACTCTCGATGCTTTAAATATTGACATGGATAACTCACCCAACAATCATATTTGTACCCTAGAACTTACCATTACTAATAAGCACACACTTTCCATAGTGTCAATTTCAATTCCTAATTCCACCCCTTCACTAGCTTACATGCTCTAAGATCCCAACACCAATAACCAGAACTTAAGGTTTACTGCCCCTCTTGTATTACATTATTCCTCTCTTATTTCTTACCTTCTTTTGTATCTTTACCCAGCTTAAATTTCATGGTAAAACATTATAATCAATCCCTCACCTATGTCTTCAACTCCCTTAGTAACACCACAATCCTAGTTCACATTCTCTGCGTACCTGGAACCTCTATATACCTACTTGAGCTTAGTGGTGTAAAACACACTATCATGCAGATTGTTCACATACAGAAGCATGTTTGCCAGCTTCTTACATACTCCTACGGCTGCTCAACAATTGTATTAGCTGTTTCCATTCTCCATTCAATCTGCCATCTTCCTAGATGACCATGTCAGACCCTGTCCTTTCTTCACAAACCTCCAAAATCTACACTCTTATCTGATGAGGTCAACTCTTGCTTTATGAAAGAAATTCTAGCAGCCAAAATACCTTCTAGATGTTTCCACCACTATTACAACCTTATAATAGTTTTTTATGACAATATATACATTTTTCCTGTTTCATTAGAGATAAATTATTCATGCTTCTATCCAAAGGCAACACCTTCAGTTCTACGATAGATTCTACTATCACCATTTTCCTAAAGTACCCCATTTCTTCAATTTTTACCTTTGTTTTATTTTTAGTTGTGTGCATGATCTTTCACATTTATGTGAAAGATGTAGCTTTTTCTCTTATCATAAAACAAATTAAAAAACTGCTGAGCTCACTGCTGATCCTGCCTCTCCCTCTGCTTTATATAAAAACCTGGTTTTTTTCTTTACAACAACACTGCTTACAACACTTCACTTCCCTCATTTATTGTAATGCTTCCTTTCATATTACCCCTTGAGCCCATTCCAAGCAAGCCTATTGCTCTTGTCACTGTAAAAGACTTCCAGTACAAGGTCAGCAATGACTTCTTAATCACTGATTACAATAGTCAATTCTTAGTCTTCATCTTGCTTGATCTGTCTGCAGTATTTGCCATTCTCATCTTTAATACGCAATTTGTAACTTTTTCCATAGTGTCACCACTCTCCTGAATGTCCTTGTATACTCTTATCTTTGCATTTGCTTCACTGTGTTCTCTCAATTCCTGCTCTAAAAACATTGGAATGCCCAAAAACTTAGTCCTTGGATTGCTTAAGTGTTAAAAATTTGACATGTGTACACCAACCAAATATCATTTTGTCACGTATTTTTAAATGCAGTTTTTATACTAGAGATTTTTAAATTTATACCTTGTAGCTAGATTTAACACTGATTCAAAGACTTTTATAGTCAACTTTCTACTTGGTATGTATACTTAGTTTTCTAATACGCAACTCAAAACAATCATACCCCAAACTTAGCTCTCAGACTCTAACATGTCATCAGTACCACCACTTCTTCTTACAATCTTTGCCATCTCAGTTTAAGGCAACTGTGATCTTTGTTTTATAAACCTGTGAAATTGTATCTGTTACTTGCTCCTTTATAGAGGCCAAAATAGGCTTAGCACAAAATATATTCCTAGTGTGACAGATTTTAAAAATATCCTCTTTAAAAGGATATTTAAGATGTCCTCTTAAATGTATTCGATTAACATTTTCTGTGTCCTAACACCAATATTAACACACCTTTTTTTTGGACATATGTCTGATATTTTTTTATTTCTTTGCTACCTCTATTAATGAGTCATTTTATTTTCTAAGATTAAATGTTTAATGCTCTTTTAAACAAAAGAAAAGAACTATTTAAAACCCAGTTTGAAACTAAGCATTTAAATTGTTTTTAGATATTGATTTGATTTGTGATTACTGAGATGTTTAAATCATTTTTAACAACTTCTTTTATGTTTTCTACTTTCTCTGCTTTAAAAAATATTATTCTTGTCTTTTGATGACTTCATGCAGCTACCTTACATTTATTTTTCTCTAATGGTTTGAAAGTCTGACATCTCATTAATATTTTTTAAATGGTTCCCCTTGAAATTTTAACATGTGTATTTAAGCTTTGCTACTTCTACGCAATGCCTTTGTTAATCATTTTCTTTATATTTTTCTCATGTAAATCAAGAATCTTAGCAATTATTTTGCTCTTCCTCCCACTGCCTGCCATCTTCTGTATCCGCACATTGAAAAGCCTACTCTACATTAAGATCATCAATACATTAAATCCAAAATCAAAGGTCCTATTGTTTTCTTCAAAAGCTACCTTTATTTGTGCCTAAGCATAAATTATACCGGTTTTATTGTTCTTCACTATTTCTTATACAATCTCTCTCTCAGACTTATTGCTCCTTTTTTCAAAATGTCTCCTCTAGTAATTCTTCCAGACAGGGGTGGACATTGGGAAACACTGTGTGTTTAGGCATGCTTTCAGTGTTTTTATCTTGTGCTCACAGTTGAATGTTGGTTTGGTTAAAGAAAGAGTTCTAGTGAAATAGTCACACTGCACATTTAGACAGATAATTCTTCAGAGTCTCGCACTTACTATTACTAATGAGAATCCAGATGTCTATCTACTGTTATTCATTTCATAGCAGCCTCTACTTCCATCCCATCCCGTAGAACTTCCAATGGAGTTATCCTTGGTGTTCTGAAATTTCTTTCTGATACGACAATGTATTGATCATTTTAAATTTACTTTCTTATTTTAGGTAGACAATACAAATCTAAGGACTTGTGCTTCCTTTTCAGAGCCTTTAAAGGAATTTTAAAAATTATGTGTTAACTATCTTCCTACCTACTCTTCCCACTCTGTTGTCACTTTTGTATATAACAAGTACTGATGGTTGATGGAATTCGATGACTTCTTTTGTGTATTAAATTTTCTCTCCTTGCCTTCCTCTCCACTTCCCTGTCCCTCTTCTGTCTTATACACATACACACACATACTCACACACACTTGTGTGATGTATTGTAGAATTCATTGACCAATATCTCAGCTCGCTAATTGACTGAATTTAGATGACCTCTTTTAACCTTATCTATTGATGTACCACCCAATATTCTTTTGATTTTTATTTTTCAACTATCATATTTCTCATTTCAATGATGTGCATTTAGACTTTGATACCCATAATTGTATTAATATTTTCATAATATTTTAAAGTCTGCCCACATATGTTCTGGAAAACACAAAGTGATTGCACACTGTTTTGTCTTATTCTCTTATCTTCATTTATAATATCCAACTTATCCCATCATGTTATAAGTATTTTTTTAACTTCAAATGATTTTTATATCTTGTATATTTTTCCTTTTTTAATACATTCTGCATCTCTGGAGCTCTGTCTTGTTTTGGTTTAGTATCAGTTTTCCAACGTCATTCAAGTAATATGGGTACTGGAAGAATTGGAATAATTGATTACAAATACAACGCAGTGCAAGAAACAGGGTTCAATAAATTCAAGATCTCATTTGTTCAAATAGGATTTAATGTTCACTGCCAGTCATACATCGGCAGAAATAATATTTCCCAGAAATAACAAAGGGTCACAACACAAGTCAGAATCATCATCCTGGGAGAAATCATAGAGATTATCGTTGCCAAGGAAACTTTTTGTTATACAATTACTTTTATTTATGTTAAACAAAGCTTTGCCTTATCTAGATAGCATATGACTCAGTAATAGAAATTCCTATACAAATTATAATGTGTGTAGTGATTTATATCACTGAAGCAACCATTGTGAACTAAACAATTAGTGCCAGATAATGAGTAATAATTTCAAATGAAGACAACCTAGAATCAACACTTCATTTTGATGGTGACAGTTCCAGAATGTCAAAGAGATACTAGACCCAGAAATGATCATTAAATTACCTACATTCACTCATTTGTATTGTAATTATTAAGGATTTACATGCAAGAAGAACTGAGAGCCCCCACAGTCAGAGATATTGAGTGTGCAATAATTATTTCGTGCCTACCAAATGACTAGACACAATCTCAATAGCCAATTTAAATCTAATGGTTGAACTAATCAATCCCAAGTGAAGAAAAGGAAAAGTGTGAAAATTTTTAAATGGACTATAAGAGTAAGACAAAAAAAGAAAATTACCCATAGTAGCCTTATAGAAGTATTGCAATTTCCATTCTAGGAAGTATTATGATTTTTTTTTTTAGTATTTCTTATAAAATAAAAAGAGAGTTAAGAGAATCTATTTTCAACTTTAGTTAGCAATGACCTTATCTTTGAACTCAAAGTCATTGAAAATATTACTGAGTATTGAGATTCACTGTTATTTATCAAATACAAATTCAATTGTATTCTATATGAAGTAACAACTTGTAGAAAGAAGCTTATGGGCTTGAGAATACAAGACATGGTGAAGATGTCACACAGAAAGAAAGTTAGTTCCTGTATCAAAAGTACAAAAGTGAAATTACAAAGTATTCCTGTGGTATTAACTGTCATCAAAGATGAAAATATATAAAAATAAATAGCAAATAAAGTGACATTAGAAACTCTTCAGAATCGGAGTCTTCCCTTGAAGCTACATGTGGGTGAAATGTGAACCTTCACAATGAGGCTTCATTGTGAAGTGAAAGAAAGCTTCTAGAAATGCACACGTGTCCACTATTATTTGCCTATAATTTTGAATTCCAATGTATGAGAAGATTTTTTTTTTTTTTTTTTTTTTTTTGCATAACCCACTTGGCAGACTAGCATGACCTAATCTAAAACAACCTAGAATCTTTATGTATACGAATCAGTGAATCAGATATTTCTTCTGTTGAAGAAATATCAGTGGCCCTGCCCTTCCTGTGAACTGTTAATCATATATTATGTATCTTCCTTTGAGAAATTTTGAAATCTGAACTATAACTTGTTCCAAGTGTTTTAAGAACACATAGTATGGCTCATGTCTGTAATCTCAGCACTTTGGGAGGCCAAGGCAGGCAGATCACCAGGTCAGGAAATCGAGACCATCCTGGCCAGCATGGTGAAACCCTGTCTCTATTAAAAGTAAGAAAAAAATTAGCTGGGCATGGTGGTACGCACCTGTAGTCCCAGCTACTGGGGATGCTGAAGCAGGAGAATTGTTTGAACCCAGGAGGCAGAGGTTGCAGTGAGCCAAGATTGCACCTCTGCACTCCAGCCAGGGGACAGAGTGAGACTCCGTCTCAAAAAAAAAAAAAAAAAAAAAACAAGAAGGCAAAAGTTGTATTTCTGTAAACAAAAATAATATGCTATGTGCTATTAAATATACAATTCTATTTATTGATTCTCCATTTATATATCCGATTGAGCATGACCTTTTCAAGCAGCTAATTATTCCAACAGTGTTTCCATGTATGGATTTAGAAACTATGTGCATATGGTTGTATGCATAGCTGGGTATATAGATAGGTATCTGGATAATATTGATATAATGGTTTTTAGTCATGACTGATTTCTGTCCTGAGAGGATAACTATGAAACACATCTGATGGCAATTCAATGAAATACGCAAGTAATCAATTTGGATAATATTGTTGGAGTTTAAGAAAGGTTTTTAATAAAATAAAAATATAAGACTGATTTTTGCAGATTGTTTCAAGCATTTTGGTACATGTATTGTAATAAACAAAAAGATTTTCCAAAAAGTTTAGTCACTAAGTATTGAGCTCTATCAATAGTCATGTCAAAGGCAGTAATTTTGTTGCAACACTCCTATATGCATGTTTAAAAAGTCATTCTTCTAACTTGAAAATAAAAACCTACATCTTCTAATGCAGAGTAATAGGACATATTCATTGGCATTTCATTACTTTTTATTTGGAAAATGACTATTTGCTACCAGTTCTTCTCTGTGGCAATCCCAGTGCTTTTCCATATGTAAAAACATGACCTTACAGTATTAATACGGTACCTTTTTTATATGCATGGTTATATACATTTACGTGTGTGTGTGTGTGTGTGTGTGTGTGTGTGTGTGTGTATTGACCTGAATCAATGTGTTCATTAGGCAATTATTGGGTTCTTTTAGTAAATATCTGTAGGCTCTGATCATTATAGTTGGAGAGAACCTTTGTAATTCCTCACATACAGCCCTACTACCAAGTAAATATTATACTTTTAAAAGTTTTGTACTAAGTTTTTCCAAACTTACAAATATGTATTGGCAAGGAGGCACAAAAATTACTACAGAGCATGTTCCTAAAAGTTCAGAGAAGCCTCACTCTAAGCTCCATCCTCGGGCATTCCAACAGGCCTGCTCACTGAAAGGCTCATCTATGGTCTGTACAACAATATTTTTACAGCATAATAAGCCAAGCTAGGATTCTTAGGCAGCAGAGTGCCACAGGAAATGGGGTGATACAAAACTAAAGAATTATACCACCAAATTGAATAGTTTGAAGTTGATGGAATTTCATACCCTATTTATGCTGAAGCATTATGTATTATTTCTAACAACTATATTTCTTAAATATCATGAGTATCAAAAATTTAAATTAAATCTTTTTTTTTTTTTTTTTCGAGACAGAGTCTCGCACTGTAGCCCAGGTTGGAGTGCATTGGCAGGATCTCAGCTCACTGCAAGCTCCGCCTCCTGTGTTTACGCCATTCTCCTGCCTCAGCCTCCCGAGTAGCTGGGACTACAGGCGCCCGCCACCTCACCCGACTATTTTTTTGTATTTTTTAGTAGAGACGGGGTTTCACCGTGTTAGCCAGGATGGTCTCGATCTTCTGACCGCATGATCAGCCCGTTTTGGCCTCCCAAAGTGCTGGGATTACAGGCTTGAGCCACTGCACCCACCCTAAATTAAATTTCTTAACTCAGATATTCAGTTTCGGTTATGTTAACTACTTCTGAAATATGGATTCCTGATCATGATATGTCAAATTCTCGTGTTATCATCTTGTGTATAGAACACATTTGTAAATGCATCTGAAAGTTTTTGGATGTTATAGTGACTTAAGAGAACTCCTGATATTTTGTGTGTGGAGGCCGGAGATATTTTAGCATTGTATATACATTTAATTGGAGTCTCTGCAAAAAAAAGTAAGAGAAAATATGTGAATTTATGCTTTTTCCTGTTTGAATATGCAAAAAAAAAATCACATTTTTCAGTTCATTACTTCTTGTACTCCAATTATACACATTAGATTTTCTAATTCTATCTTTCCTATCTCTTAATATCCTCTTCCTCTTTTCAATCTCTATTACTTTCTACTTCATTCTGTATATTTTATTGTTATTTATTTCTCTGCAGGTTATCGTTCTCTTGAGCAGTGTTTAATCTACTGTTTACATTTTTGGATGTTTATTTAAATTTATAAGTTTCTTAGTTTTAGTTATTTTAGTTACTTTTACTTTCATTTTCTCTTTCTGATGTATTCATTTATGAAAATATCTTAAAATTGTCCAGTTTTGTGATTTGATCCCTTATGTTCTTAAACAGTTTCACAAGTAGTTTTTAAAAATATTATTCATACAATAATTCTAACACTTTTAGTCTTGGGTGGTCTAAATCAGTTTTTTTTTATCATTTATGTAAGTTCATCAAAGTCGCTTGCCTTTTTGTATATTCATCTTCGATTGTGCCTTCCTTTTTTAACATTGTTTGCTTTTAACTATGGAACTTCTAAGACTTAAATGGAGAATTTCAATAGTGTTCCTGCTTACAGGACTTGTTTTTACCTTTTCTTTATTTTATTTTATTTTATTTTTTCTGAGACGGAGTCTCCCTCTGTTGCCCACGTTGGAGTGCAGCGGCATGATCTCACTCAATGCAACCTCCACCTTCAGGGTTCAAGCTATTCCCCTGCCTCAGCCTCCCGAGAAGCTGGGACTACAGGTGCATGCCACCACGTCCAGCTAATTTTTTTGTATTTTTAGTAGAGATGGAGTTTCACCATGTTATTGGGATGGTCTCCATCTCCTGATCTCGTGATCTGCCTGCCTTGGCCTCCGAAAGTGCTGGGATTACAGGCGTGAGCCACCACTCCCGGCCACTTTTACCATTTTTAAGAGGTAACAAATGGAGTGATACTGATCTGTGACTACATTAGCCCTCTTAAACAATTTGAGTTCTGTTGTAAGAGTTTCTTACCTCATTGTTGCTCAAGAGTCAGTAATGCCAATAGCAATATTCTCAGGCTAACCTCCTTTTTACAGATAACCTAATGTGTGTGCTGAACATATCTGTTGGAGGACAGCCCTGGCAATATTTATCAATATCATTTAAAATAACTGGCCTCACAGAAAGACTATCATATGCACGGTATAATTGTTCTACACTATCAGTGTCTTTTAGAACGTACAGCCATACTTGATGCTGGTAGCAGGAGTTAGATGTTTAAGTTCCTGCTTTCTACAATACCTAATTCTTCAATTTTTCATTTCTCAGTACCCAAAGGACTCCAGTTGTTTTTGTCACAATCATGACAATTCTGTTAGATTAATAAACTCTATTATCCTACTTCTTAAATGCTTTGGGGGAAAAAAAAAGCCTACCAGCTTATTTTAAATAGAGAAAAGCAGTGAATACAGAAGTTCCTTGAGATTCATATTAACAAATTTTTAATGAAAAATATTAATTATAAAGCAACTCTAGGTTGAATTATAGGCACACATAGTATAAAGAACTGCTAAATGAAGCCACACAGACGGTCTCTCTGAAAACTAACAGAGGATAAATTGTGTTTATTAACTTAATCTTCAAAAGGACCTTATATTCCTCATATCTTCATTTAGGTAATAATACATGTCACATTTGCAGGATGTTTCTATCTCCTGTGGATATTTTTCACCTGAAAGCCCTTTGGGAAAACAATAATTATTATAATTCACAGATTTCATGTTGACCTTGTACTTTCAACTTCTCCCTTCTCATACTCCACCATGCATTCTGTCATTTATAACAAAACTTTCATTAAGATGTACTTCATAAAAGCAATTTTTATTTCTACTACTCTACCAATATGTGTAACTTTAAATATTATTTTGGTAAATAAAGCTTCTAACTGAAATTGGAAGACTAATTGCACAAATGGCAACAATTCAGTATAAGTCCTTCACGTATTCACTTTATCTTCATCAGCAGGAATAGCAATGAAAAATGAAAGGAGATGAAATGTTCACTTCAGAACTGATGATAATTATAAGTGAATAAAGTTGATCAGAATATTTTCATCAGAAAAGTATAGACCTTAAGGATTTGTTACACACTTTTGTCTACTGTGAATAGAATATAGACTGGTGGAATAACAGAACTAATAGGGAACATAGTATTTTAAAATAGGGATCTGCCTGCATACTGAAACCATTCCATCATATGTTAGCACACTCAGTATGCCCTTTATAGATGGTGTTTCCACTGGCACATCATAACCTGAAGTAAATGAGGGAAAAATCTCTTAATTTCAAAGGCTATGCACTTATAGCAAAATGACATGAGATTACTGGGTCATTCTTAGAGTTTGCTCAAAAATGTTTTTATATTTTAATTCATTTAAACACATAGCAACCCATCATTAATGTTGAATTTATATTATCATGCTTATTATTTCACCACTAACAAGATTTCAAGAAAAAAAAAATTCAAAAATCCATGAATATCACTGTACAAAATGGACTGTAATATTTGAAAAGTACAAATTATTTCTCCTTCCCTGTTTTGTTTGCTAGTAG
>NW_022330874.1:0-15468 GCF_002776525.5 Piliocolobus tephrosceles | reverse complement strand
CTACTAGCAAACAAAACAGGGAAGGAGAAATAATTTGTACTTTTCAAATATTACAGTCCATTTTGTACAGTGATATTCATGGATTTTTGAATTTTTTTTTTCTTGAAATCTTGTTAGTGGTGAAATAATAAGCATGATAATATAAATTCAACATTAATGATGGGTTGCTATGTGTTTAAATGAATTAAAATATAAAAACATTTTTGAGCAAACTCTAAGAATGACCCAGTAATCTCATGTCATTTTGCTATAAGTGCATAGCCTTTGAAATTAAGAGATTTTTCCCTCATTTACTTCAGGTTATGATGTGCCAGTGGAAACACCATCTATAAAGGGCATACTGAGTGTGCTAACATATGATGGAATGGTTTCAGTATGCAGGCAGATCCCTATTTTAAAATACTATGTTCCCTATTAGTTCTGTTATTCCACCAGTCTATATTCTATTCACAGTAGACAAAAGTGTGTAACAAATCCTTAAGGTCTATACTTTTCTGATGAAAATATTCTGATCAACTTTATTCACTTATAATTATCATCAGTTCTGAAGTGAACATTTCATCTCCTTTCATTTTTCATTGCTATTCCTGCTGATGAAGATAAAGTGAATACGTGAAGGACTTATACTGAATTGTTGCCATTTGTGCAATTAGTCTTCCAATTTCAGTTAGAAGCTTTATTTACCAAAATAATATTTAAAGTTACACATATTGGTAGAGTAGTAGAAATAAAAATTGCTTTTATGAAGTACATCTTAATGAAAGTTTTGTTATAAATGACAGAATGCATGGTGGAGTATGAGAAGGGAGAAGTTGAAAGTACAAGGTCAACATGAAATCTGTGAATTATAATAATTATTGTTTTCCCAAAGGGCTTTCAGGTGAAAAATATCCACAGGAGATAGAAACATCCTGCAAATGTGACATGTATTATTACCTAAATGAAGATATGAGGAATATAAGGTCCTTTTGAAGATTAAGTTAATAAACACAATTTATCCTCTGTTAGTTTTCAGAGAGACCGTCTGTGTGGCTTCATTTAGCAGTTCTTTATACTATGTGTGCCTATAATTCAACCTAGAGTTGCTTTATAATTAATATTTTTCATTAAAAATTTGTTAATATGAATCTCAAGGAACTTCTGTATTCACTGCTTTTCTCTATTTAAAATAAGCTGGTAGGCTTTTTTTTTCCCCCAAAGCATTTAAGAAGTAGGATAATAGAGTTTATTAATCTAACAGAATTGTCATGATTGTGACAAAAACAACTGGAGTCCTTTGGGTACTGAGAAATGAAAAATTGAAGAATTAGGTATTGTAGAAAGCAGGAACTTAAACATCTAACTCCTGCTACCAGCATCAAGTATGGCTGTACGTTCTAAAAGACACTGATAGTGTAGAACAATTATACCGTGCATATGATAGTCTTTCTGTGAGGCCAGTTATTTTAAATGATATTGATAAATATTGCCAGGGCTGTCCTCCAACAGATATGTTCAGCACACACATTAGGTTATCTGTAAAAAGGAGGTTAGCCTGAGAATATTGCTATTGGCATTACTGACTCTTGAGCAACAATGAGGTAAGAAACTCTTACAACAGAACTCAAATTGTTTAAGAGGGCTAATGTAGTCACAGATCAGTATCACTCCATTTGTTACCTCTTAAAAATGGTAAAAGTGGCCGGGAGTGGTGGCTCACGCCTGTAATCCCAGCACTTTCGGAGGCCAAGGCAGGCAGATCACGAGATCAGGAGATGGAGACCATCCCAATAACATGGTGAAACTCCATCTCTACTAAAAATACAAAAAAATTAGCTGGACGTGGTGGCATGCACCTGTAGTCCCAGCTTCTCGGGAGGCTGAGGCAGGGGAATAGCTTGAACCCTGAAGGTGGAGGTTGCATTGAGTGAGATCATGCCGCTGCACTCCAACGTGGGCAACAGAGGGAGACTCCGTCTCAGAAAAAATAAAATAAAATAAAATAAAGAAAAGGTAAAAACAAGTCCTGTAAGCAGGAACACTATTGAAATTCTCCATTTAAGTCTTAGAAGTTCCATAGTTAAAAGCAAACAATGTTAAAAAAGGAAGGCACAATCGAAGATGAATATACAAAAAGGCAAGCGACTTTGATGAACTTACATAAATGATAAAAAAAAACTGATTTAGACCACCCAAGACTAAAAGTGTTAGAATTATTGTATGAATAATATTTTTAAAAACTACTTGTGAAACTGTTTAAGAACATAAGGGATCAAATCACAAAACTGGACAATTTTAAGATATTTTCATAAATGAATACATCAGAAAGAGAAAATGAAAGTAAAAGTAACTAAAATAACTAAAACTAAGAAACTTATAAATTTAAATAAACATCCAAAAATGTAAACAGTAGATTAAACACTGCTCAAGAGAACGATAACCTGCAGAGAAATAAATAACAATAAAATATACAGAATGAAGTAGAAAGTAATAGAGATTGAAAAGAGGAAGAGGATATTAAGAGATAGGAAAGATAGAATTAGAAAATCTAATGTGTATAATTGGAGTACAAGAAGTAATGAACTGAAAAATGTGATTTTTTTTTTGCATATTCAAACAGGAAAAAGCATAAATTCACATATTTTCTCTTACTTTTTTTTGCAGAGACTCCAATTAAATGTATATACAATGCTAAAATATCTCCGGCCTCCACACACAAAATATCAGGAGTTCTCTTAAGTCACTATAACATCCAAAAACTTTCAGATGCATTTACAAATGTGTTCTATACACAAGATGATAACACGAGAATTTGACATATCATGATCAGGAATCCATATTTCAGAAGTAGTTAACATAACCGAAACTGAATATCTGAGTTAAGAAATTTAATTTAGGGTGGGTGCAGTGGCTCAAGCCTGTAATCCCAGCACTTTGGGAGGCCAAAACGGGCTGATCATGCGGTCAGAAGATCGAGACCATCCTGGCTAACACGGTGAAACCCCGTCTCTACTAAAAAATACAAAAAAATAGTCGGGTGAGGTGGCGGGCGCCTGTAGTCCCAGCTACTCGGGAGGCTGAGGCAGGAGAATGGCGTAAACACAGGAGGCGGAGCTTGCAGTGAGCTGAGATCCTGCCAATGCACTCCAACCTGGGCTACAGTGCGAGACTCTGTCTCGAAAAAAAAAAAAAAAAAGATTTAATTTAAATTTTTGATACTCATGATATTTAAGAAATATAGTTGTTAGAAATAATACATAATGCTTCAGCATAAATAGGGTATGAAATTCCATCAACTTCAAACTATTCAATTTGGTGGTATAATTCTTTAGTTTTGTATCACCCCATTTCCTGTGGCACTCTGCTGCCTAAGAATCCTAGCTTGGCTTATTATGCTGTAAAAATATTGTTGTACAGACCATAGATGAGCCTTTCAGTGAGCAGGCCTGTTGGAATGCCCGAGGATGGAGCTTAGAGTGAGGCTTCTCTGAACTTTTAGGAACATGCTCTGTAGTAATTTTTGTGCCTCCTTGCCAATACATATTTGTAAGTTTGGAAAAACTTAGTACAAAACTTTTAAAAGTATAATATTTACTTGGTAGTAGGGCTGTATGTGAGGAATTACAAAGGTTCTCTCCAACTATAATGATCAGAGCCTACAGATATTTACTAAAAGAACCCAATAATTGCCTAATGAACACATTGATTCAGGTCAATACACACACACACACACACACACACACACACACACACACGTAAATGTATATAACCATGCATATAAAAAAGGTACCGTATTAATACTGTAAGGTCATGTTTTTACATATGGAAAAGCACTGGGATTGCCACAGAGAAGAACTGGTAGCAAATAGTCATTTTCCAAATAAAAAGTAATGAAATGCCAATGAATATGTCCTATTACTCTGCATTAGAAGATGTAGGTTTTTATTTTCAAGTTAGAAGAATGACTTTTTAAACATGCATATAGGAGTGTTGCAACAAAATTACTGCCTTTGACATGACTATTGATAGAGCTCAATACTTAGTGACTAAACTTTTTGGAAAATCTTTTTGTTTATTACAATACATGTACCAAAATGCTTGAAACAATCTGCAAAAATCAGTCTTATATTTTTATTTTATTAAAAACCTTTCTTAAACTCCAACAATATTATCCAAATTGATTACTTGCGTATTTCATTGAATTGCCATCAGATGTGTTTCATAGTTATCCTCTCAGGACAGAAATCAGTCATGACTAAAAACCATTATATCAATATTATCCAGATACCTATCTATATACCCAGCTATGCATACAACCATATGCACATAGTTTCTAAATCCATACATGGAAACACTGTTGGAATAATTAGCTGCTTGAAAAGGTCATGCTCAATCGGATATATAAATGGAGAATCAATAAATAGAATTGTATATTTAATAGCACATAGCATATTATTTTTGTTTACAGAAATACAACTTTTGCCTTCTTGTTTTTTTTTTTTTTTTTTTTTTGAGACGGAGTCTCACTCTGTCCCCTGGCTGGAGTGCAGAGGTGCAATCTTGGCTCACTGCAACCTCTGCCTCCTGGGTTCAAACAATTCTCCTGCTTCAGCATCCCCAGTAGCTGGGACTACAGGTGCGTACCACCATGCCCAGCTAATTTTTTTCTTACTTTTAATAGAGACAGGGTTTCACCATGCTGGCCAGGATGGTCTCGATTTCCTGACCTGGTGATCTGCCTGCCTTGGCCTCCCAAAGTGCTGAGATTACAGACATGAGCCATACTATGTGTTCTTAAAACACTTGGAACAAGTTATAGTTCAGATTTCAAAATTTCTCAAAGGAAGATACATAATATATGATTAACAGTTCACAGGAAGGGCAGGGCCACTGATATTTCTTCAACAGAAGAAATATCTGATTCACTGATTCGTATACATAAAGATTCTAGGTTGTTTTAGATTAGGTCATGCTAGTCTGCCAAGTGGGTTATGCAAAAAAAAAAAAAAAAAAAAAAAAATCTTCTCATACATTGGAATTCAAAATTATAGGCAAATAATAGTGGACACGTGTGCATTTCTAGAAGCTTTCTTTCACTTCACAATGAAGCCTCATTGTGAAGGTTCACATTTCACCCACATGTAGCTTCAAGGGAAGACTCCGATTCTGAAGAGTTTCTAATGTCACTTTATTTGCTATTTATTTTTATATATTTTCATCTTTGATGACAGTTAATACCACAGGAATACTTTGTAATTTCACTTTTGTACTTTTGATACAGGAACTAACTTTCTTTCTGTGTGACATCTTCACCATGTCTTGTATTCTCAAGCCCATAAGCTTCTTTCTACAAGTTGTTACTTCATATAGAATACAATTGAATTTGTATTTGATAAATAACAGTGAATCTCAATACTCAGTAATATTTTCAATGACTTTGAGTTCAAAGATAAGGTCATTGCTAACTAAAGTTGAAAATAGATTCTCTTAACTCTCTTTTTATTTTATAAGAAATACTAAAAAAAAAAATCATAATACTTCCTAGAATGGAAATTGCAATACTTCTATAAGGCTACTATGGGTAATTTTCTTTTTTTGTCTTACTCTTATAGTCCATTTAAAAATTTTCACACTTTTCCTTTTCTTCACTTGGGATTGATTAGTTCAACCATTAGATTTAAATTGGCTATTGAGATTGTGTCTAGTCATTTGGTAGGCACGAAATAATTATTGCACACTCAATATCTCTGACTGTGGGGGCTCTCAGTTCTTCTTGCATGTAAATCCTTAATAATTACAATACAAATGAGTGAATGTAGGTAATTTAATGATCATTTCTGGGTCTAGTATCTCTTTGACATTCTGGAACTGTCACCATCAAAATGAAGTGTTGATTCTAGGTTGTCTTCATTTGAAATTATTACTCATTATCTGGCACTAATTGTTTAGTTCACAATGGTTGCTTCAGTGATATAAATCACTACACACATTATAATTTGTATAGGAATTTCTATTACTGAGTCATATGCTATCTAGATAAGGCAAAGCTTTGTTTAACATAAATAAAAGTAATTGTATAACAAAAAGTTTCCTTGGCAACGATAATCTCTATGATTTCTCCCAGGATGATGATTCTGACTTGTGTTGTGACCCTTTGTTATTTCTGGGAAATATTATTTCTGCCGATGTATGACTGGCAGTGAACATTAAATCCTATTTGAACAAATGAGATCTTGAATTTATTGAACCCTGTTTCTTGCACTGCGTTGTATTTGTAATCAATTATTCCAATTCTTCCAGTACCCATATTACTTGAATGACGTTGGAAAACTGATACTAAACCAAAACAAGACAGAGCTCCAGAGATGCAGAATGTATTAAAAAAGGAAAAATATACAAGATATAAAAATCATTTGAAGTTAAAAAAATACTTATAACATGATGGGATAAGTTGGATATTATAAATGAAGATAAGAGAATAAGACAAAACAGTGTGCAATCACTTTGTGTTTTCCAGAACATATGTGGGCAGACTTTAAAATATTATGAAAATATTAATACAATTATGGGTATCAAAGTCTAAATGCACATCATTGAAATGAGAAATATGATAGTTGAAAAATAAAAATCAAAAGAATATTGGGTGGTACATCAATAGATAAGGTTAAAAGAGGTCATCTAAATTCAGTCAATTAGCGAGCTGAGATATTGGTCAATGAATTCTACAATACATCACACAAGTGTGTGTGAGTATGTGTGTGTATGTGTATAAGACAGAAGAGGGACAGGGAAGTGGAGAGGAAGGCAAGGAGAGAAAATTTAATACACAAAAGAAGTCATCGAATTCCATCAACCATCAGTACTTGTTATATACAAAAGTGACAACAGAGTGGGAAGAGTAGGTAGGAAGATAGTTAACACATAATTTTTAAAATTCCTTTAAAGGCTCTGAAAAGGAAGCACAAGTCCTTAGATTTGTATTGTCTACCTAAAATAAGAAAGTAAATTTAAAATGATCAATACATTGTCGTATCAGAAAGAAATTTCAGAACACCAAGGATAACTCCATTGGAAGTTCTACGGGATGGGATGGAAGTAGAGGCTGCTATGAAATGAATAACAGTAGATAGACATCTGGATTCTCATTAGTAATAGTAAGTGCGAGACTCTGAAGAATTATCTGTCTAAATGTGCAGTGTGACTATTTCACTAGAACTCTTTCTTTAACCAAACCAACATTCAACTGTGAGCACAAGATAAAAACACTGAAAGCATGCCTAAACACACAGTGTTTCCCAATGTCCACCCCTGTCTGGAAGAATTACTAGAGGAGACATTTTGAAAAAAGGAGCAATAAGTCTGAGAGAGAGATTGTATAAGAAATAGTGAAGAACAATAAAACCGGTATAATTTATGCTTAGGCACAAATAAAGGTAGCTTTTGAAGAAAACAATAGGACCTTTGATTTTGGATTTAATGTATTGATGATCTTAATGTAGAGTAGGCTTTTCAATGTGCGGATACAGAAGATGGCAGGCAGTGGGAGGAAGAGCAAAATAATTGCTAAGATTCTTGATTTACATGAGAAAAATATAAAGAAAATGATTAACAAAGGCATTGCGTAGAAGTAGCAAAGCTTAAATACACATGTTAAAATTTCAAGGGGAACCATTTAAAAAATATTAATGAGATGTCAGACTTTCAAACCATTAGAGAAAAATAAATGTAAGGTAGCTGCATGAAGTCATCAAAAGACAAGAATAATATTTTTTAAAGCAGAGAAAGTAGAAAACATAAAAGAAGTTGTTAAAAATGATTTAAACATCTCAGTAATCACAAATCAAATCAATATCTAAAAACAATTTAAATGCTTAGTTTCAAACTGGGTTTTAAATAGTTCTTTTCTTTTGTTTAAAAGAGCATTAAACATTTAATCTTAGAAAATAAAATGACTCATTAATAGAGGTAGCAAAGAAATAAAAAAATATCAGACATATGTCCAAAAAAAAGGTGTGTTAATATTGGTGTTAGGACACAGAAAATGTTAATCGAATACATTTAAGAGGACATCTTAAATATCCTTTTAAAGAGGATATTTTTAAAATCTGTCACACTAGGAATATATTTTGTGCTAAGCCTATTTTGGCCTCTATAAAGGAGCAAGTAACAGATACAATTTCACAGGTTTATAAAACAAAGATCACAGTTGCCTTAAACTGAGATGGCAAAGATTGTAAGAAGAAGTGGTGGTACTGATGACATGTTAGAGTCTGAGAGCTAAGTTTGGGGTATGATTGTTTTGAGTTGCGTATTAGAAAACTAAGTATACATACCAAGTAGAAAGTTGACTATAAAAGTCTTTGAATCAGTGTTAAATCTAGCTACAAGGTATAAATTTAAAAATCTCTAGTATAAAAACTGCATTTAAAAATACGTGACAAAATGATATTTGGTTGGTGTACACATGTCAAATTTTTAACACTTAAGCAATCCAAGGACTAAGTTTTTGGGCATTCCAATGTTTTTAGAGCAGGAATTGAGAGAACACAGTGAAGCAAATGCAAAGATAAGAGTATACAAGGACATTCAGGAGAGTGGTGACACTATGGAAAAAGTTACAAATTGCGTATTAAAGATGAGAATGGCAAATACTGCAGACAGATCAAGCAAGATGAAGACTAAGAATTGACTATTGTAATCAGTGATTAAGAAGTCATTGCTGACCTTGTACTGGAAGTCTTTTACAGTGACAAGAGCAATAGGCTTGCTTGGAATGGGCTCAAGGGGTAATATGAAAGGAAGCATTACAATAAATGAGGGAAGTGAAGTGTTGTAAGCAGTGTTGTTGTAAAGAAAAAAACCAGGTTTTTATATAAAGCAGAGGGAGAGGCAGGATCAGCAGTGAGCTCAGCAGTTTTTTAATTTGTTTTATGATAAGAGAAAAAGCTACATCTTTCACATAAATGTGAAAGATCATGCACACAACTAAAAATAAAACAAAGGTAAAAATTGAAGAAATGGGGTACTTTAGGAAAATGGTGATAGTAGAATCTATCGTAGAACTGAAGGTGTTGCCTTTGGATAGAAGCATGAATAATTTATCTCTAATGAAACAGGAAAAATGTATATATTGTCATAAAAAACTATTATAAGGTTGTAATAGTGGTGGAAACATCTAGAAGGTATTTTGGCTGCTAGAATTTCTTTCATAAAGCAAGAGTTGACCTCATCAGATAAGAGTGTAGATTTTGGAGGTTTGTGAAGAAAGGACAGGGTCTGACATGGTCATCTAGGAAGATGGCAGATTGAATGGAGAATGGAAACAGCTAATACAATTGTTGAGCAGCCGTAGGAGTATGTAAGAAGCTGGCAAACATGCTTCTGTATGTGAACAATCTGCATGATAGTGTGTTTTACACCACTAAGCTCAAGTAGGTATATAGAGGTTCCAGGTACGCAGAGAATGTGAACTAGGATTGTGGTGTTACTAAGGGAGTTGAAGACATAGGTGAGGGATTGATTATAATGTTTTACCATGAAATTTAAGCTGGGTAAAGATACAAAAGAAGGTAAGAAATAAGAGAGGAATAATGTAATACAAGAGGGGCAGTAAACCTTAAGTTCTGGTTATTGGTGTTGGGATCTTAGAGCATGTAAGCTAGTGAAGGGGTGGAATTAGGAATTGAAATTGACACTATGGAAAGTGTGTGCTTATTAGTAATGGTAAGTTCTAGGGTACAAATATGATTGTTGGGTGAGTTATCCATGTCAATATTTAAAGCATCGAGAGTTATGAAAGTAGTCATGTGGGACAGACAGCCGAAATTCTATGGGATGTGAGATGAGCCTAAGTGTCTATGATGATTGTTAGAAGGAGGATGACATCAAATTTAAATCTGTTGTTCCTAGGGATGAAGAAGGAACATCATTGGAGCTAGGCGTTTTGGAAGAAAAGGGAAGAAAAGAGATTGGATGTGACACAGAGGGTATTTTCGCATCTCCATAGTATTAGGAGTAAGGAAAGTGAAACAGCTACCAGTTGAGAATCTTACAGGAGAAGCAGTATTCTTGAGAGTAGGGAGTTTCCTAAAAGCACTAATAATACAATAAATAAAATGTTTTAAAAAAGTGATTCAGATGATTTTATCAATTATTTGTTTCTGTTTAACAAACCACTAAATCTTAGGATTTAAAATAGCAACGCTTCCCCCCCCCCCGCCCCCGTAAATCTACACCCCAGCCAATAGGTTCCACTGATTTGGGACAGAAGTACTGATCAGAATTGGGCTTGCTCAGGTGTTTGCATTCAGTTAGTGAATTGGCCAGGGCTGGCTGGTTACTATGCTTTGCCTGGAAAACCTGAATTCTGCTCCATGTGTTTCTCATATCACTCCAGCTACCATTCCCTCCACCCATGGTAACGGCAGAAGATTTGAATTAACTATTCAGAAAGAAAGCATCAGTGGCTAATAAACATATTACAAGAAGGCCGTTTCTCATTACTAATCAGTGAACACACATTAAAACAATTAAAAGGTAAAATTGTATACATGTTAAGAAAGGTTTGTAAAATTCATTATTGGTGAGCAGGATGGAAAAATATATGCTTTCATTTAGTTTCAGAGAGAGAATAAATTATTCCCCCACCTTAGGTAGGACTTTCAGCCATGTGTATCAGCTTTTAAATTGAAGCTACTTTTTAATCCCAAAACTATTCTTCAAGGTATCAACCATAAAAGAATATTCATTATAAAAGAATACTCACAGTACTTATAAAGACATTTAAAGATGTTCATTGTAGCATTGTACAAAATATCACACATTGTAGGAAGTTAAATGTGTAAGTAAAGATTGAATACAGCAATTCCTCACGCATCGGTCAAAGACTTAGATGAAAACAAGTGCCACACTCAAATTAAGTAACTGAACATATTTTAATAAAGGCATTGTTTACAACGATATGGGTACAAGTTTAGGAAAGCCAGAAAGGGAAATGTAGTATCCTGGAGTGTATAACTATGGAAAACTCCCAGTATCTCTTGACCTAATGGGAAACTCATGACAGCTGTGTGTAGAAGGCCACCTGATAAAAGATATGACCCTTGGTGGGGGAAGATGGCAAACAAATAGATAACAAGTGTGCAGGAAGGTGGGCAGTAAGTGTCTCAACTTTGCTTTTCTTCCTTCTGTATCTCCTGCCAGTGGCTTTCACTGCACTGACAGATACAATCAGAAGCCACAGGGCAAGGAAGGCATTGAGGATCAAGAGCTCTTTCAGGCAGTCATTTTAGTTCAGTTTCCCAGGACACAGAGCAGTGTGGAGAAGAGTGGAGACTGGATCCGGACAGACGAAAGGAAGTTATACCGCATAACACACACGTCAGTGTTCAATAGCAGAAAGGAGGTCCGGGTAAGTTCATACTTGTTTATATAGAATGATTTCTCCAAAATGGGTAAATGAAAAATTTTAATACCTGCAATCTAGTATTTTTAATATAAAATATACAGTGTGACCATATACTTCTAAATCTACATATGTAATTATTTCAGTGAAAATATATACCTCAAATTGTTAACAACAGTCATCATTCCTGTAGCAGTAGTTAGTGGATATGGGTAGACAATTGAGAGGGATTTTATTCATCTGGATTGTGAAGTTTACAATGAGCGTGCATTTATGTATCAAATTTTTTTAACAAATTTAAATTTTTTACATCAATAAAGTTGCTAAAATTCTATAGAGCAGTTGGGCAAGGGGCAAAGGCAATATTTATATTATGATAAATAATAATGTATCTTCTAATATATACAATATAGAGAATCAGAATGAGGAAATGATGGAAGCCTGCTTATTAATTAATTATTGAATTATGAATTGAATTAAATTATGAATTGAATTATAAACTGAATTCAACTATGAATTAAATTATGAATTATGAGTTATAAATTGAATAACAAGAAATAGGTAGTGAGGGTGGCTGCCACCAGTCTAATTCTGAGGTTTGAAAAGTTTTACAGTGGAAAACAGGTACATACATACTTTCAGTAAGTAATGGTGTTTAATTGTATTTAATTTCTCCATTTTTTTAGGTGACGGTTAATTTTTTTGGACAAAAACGTTATTTGGACCTAAGTGTTTACTAAACAGGATGTATTTCTTTTGGCTTAGGGGTACTATGAAAAAAATCACTGAGATACTAAGGGCACGGTGAACACAAAGGTTGAAAACCTTAGATCTAAAGTATTAAAATCATTCTCGGGCAAATCAGAAAAGTTCTACGTACGTATTTCTAAAGATATAAGCATGTTAACTGTAAACTTATTCTACCTCTAGATGATCAAATGGCACTTCACTCTTTTACTATTTTTTTCTTTTTAATTTTTTCGGGCAGGCAATTCATTTACACGGACCCCTCTTTTATGTAATTTGTATCTAGATGAAATATTTTGGGACTTATTGAGTGTAAATAGAAAGAGCTAATGAGAACCCATGCCTTTCTCCCGCCATCCACTCAGTTTATTTCCCTAACATTTGCTAATCACTTGTGACTCATTTGCAAAGAAAATACACTAATATGCATAGTCTAGCAGAAAGCAGGTGTTAAGCATTGTACTGTGAAATTATACTAGTTGATACCATGCACAGGAACGTGAACAGAAATATAAAAAGGAAATTGCAGCAGGTTGTAACGTAGTGCTCAAAACTAGGAATCAGAATATGATCTGTGCCCTATCTAGCTACATGATCATGGGCAATCATTGACTGTTCTGAGCCTCAGTTTTGTTTTCACAGAGAAATGAATCAATCTAATAGTAACTGACCAGTTTCTTGAGGAACTTAAGGACCAAGATAAAATAATACCTAGTTCCAGTTACTACATAATCTATTAGGTCAAATTAGACATACAGTTAATTAGATATATGTATAGCTACTTATTTTAGAAATGTTGGAGGATTCCAGAAAATTTTCAAACTCCTTAATTTGGCACACTTGGCCTGGCCTAGCATTTTGTCAATTAGCCATGACTTATTTTCGCAATTGTGACTTCTACCACAAACCGTACCAGATTATTACTAATTTAAATTACAATGTTATGTAGTTTCATTTTTCCGTGCTTTGACTTTAATGAGTGATTTTAAATATATTAATTATGAAGAATATCTATATAAATTCTGATAATGAGTGATGGAATGTATTAGAAATGTGAGGGAATCAAAACCTGCTATAGGAACTCAGAAAAAGGGAAGACTAATTTCTATGAGAAATGAGTTTTATGTTAAAAAATGGTATCTGAACTAAACCACAGAGATGGGTAAAAGCTACAGCAGCAGAGACTATATGAGGGCTTTAAAACTTGAGGAATACCCTACGTGTGGAATAAATCAGGCATATGTCTGCTTTCAAGACTTTATTAAATTTTTTCTTGCTAACTATCCCTTTTCTAATCTAGCTTATAATCTATTGAATTCACAACTATGAACATTTGCTAGACATAGATGAGGTAGTCTTCAGCTCACAGGAATTCTTCTGTTCTGGGAATTTTCCCATGGTAGCCAAGTTTCTCCTCCCTGATATCATTCTCCTTATCCTATGACCCTGGCTGATTGTTGCTGTTATTACCAATGAGTGTTGGTAATAACCATTGCAGCTGTGCTGGAAACATTTTATTTACCAGATTCAACCTTTGCCCTTCTCCAGTCTGCCAATAAGATGGTCAAGGAGGAATCATAGTAGTTTAGTCAGAAGAAATGATGGATATTGAAGGGTATTTTTTCCCCCGAGATGGACTCTTGCTCTGTAGCCCAGCCTAGTGTTCAGTGGTGTGATCTCGACAACCTCAGCCTCCTGAGTAGCTGGCATTACAGGCACCGCCACCATGCCCAGCTAATTTTTGTATTTTTAGTAGAGACATGGTTTCACTTTGTTGGCTGGGCTGGTCTTGAACTCCTGACTTCAACTTACCTGCCCACCTTGGCCTCCCAGTGTGCTGGGATTAAAGATGTGAGCCACCACACCCCGTACTGGAGTTTTTATCTACTTGACTTCCTTACTGTATGGTATCTCTTAAACTTTGCTCCCCTGGGGGGTGGGGGGGAACAGCTCTTGTCAAGAGCAAATTCACTGTAAAATTTTCTCTTCTTGGAATCTTTGCTTCCTTTCATCCCTTTAAGTAGATGAGTGGTAATAGCTCCGTTCTTATTACTGGTGAAGTTTTTATATTTTTCCTTATGGTACCATTCAATTACTTATGTTAAAAGAAAATTAAACGACTGAGTTTCAGTTTTCACATGTACAGAGGTTAGGAGTTTTTACTCTTATTTTTGCAAGAAGAAAACAGCGTTCAAAGAATTGAAAATGTGTGACTTTTCTTGGACAAGGGAACTGAGGTTTTAGAGCAACTCAAAATGTGGAGACAGGTGAATCCAGAGTCATTGCCAACACCTGCTTACCTGAAACGGGAGTCAATGGAGTAAAAAACTGGTGGGACAACTTACATGGTCATGTTGATCAATTGTTGGAGGTTGAGCGTGGACTAATGAGAAACTATAGGAGCTGCAGTCTTACTGCTCTTCACACTTTTTTGAGCCCCACTATGAGCCCCACTGAGTTCTCCTGGTGAGGATCTGAGAAACCTACCCTCTTGCCTCTGGCAGGGGAAAGGGAAGAGCAATTTTATTTTATTGTTTAATGCCTAGAGCATTTTCCATAACAAACACCTTCTGAGAAAAAGGCTTTATTAGAGATTTTCCCAAATAGGGAAAGTCATTTCTTCCCATGCCAGCCTCCTACTGCTTTTCTATCTCATCAAATGAGGGCAAGGGGCAAGGTGGGGTGTTTTTTGTTTTTTGTTTTTTGTTTTTTTTTTTGCAGGGGATGTGAAGGAGGACTATACCACTGGTGAAGATTGCATTCCTAAAATACAGGCCCACAGAAAGACTGAGATTTAATAATGAGATTATAGAATGCTTCACGCCCTCACCCATACACATATTACCTTCACATCATTAGGGGTCTAGTGTAAAAATAGCGAGTTACAGTTAAATGTGTTGCAAGACATAGACTCGGAAATGTTTCTGCAGTGAGCAGGTCTATGCAAACCTACCCGCAAAGGCCTAGGACGCTAAGGGGAAGAATAAAGAGGCTGACAAATCCAGTTTGACAGAAAGAAACATTCGTTAATTGTAGGGACTTACAAACAGAAGCCATGTCTTGAGCAGCCAAGGGACAAGACGGTGAATCCCTGTCCGCAGACATAGGGTTTACATACCATATGGAAACTGCCTAAGGGCAGGATTTATAACTATTAATATGATTGAATCATTCTGACTTTAAACAGTAAGCATTTATCTTCACAGTAGGTGACTGCCACTGTGCTATGAGAGTGGAAAAGAACTATGAGATCAGCTGTGCCCACAGGGAGCTTATAGCCACATGAGACAAGTGTTTCACAAATATGAAATAGTTAGAATAGATGCTACTTGACTTCA
>NW_022330873.1:0-1764 GCF_002776525.5 Piliocolobus tephrosceles | reverse complement strand
TTGAAAAGTACAAATTATTTCTCCTTCCCTGTTTTGTTTGCTAGTAGCTGTTGGGAAATGATGAGTTAGTAAATGAATTACAGTATTCATAATTCATACTTCACTTTACTACCCCCTGTCACCTCAAATAGTAATCATTTATCTGAGTATATTTCCTGGCTTAAGTTACCACTGCCTTAAAACAGGTGAAAAGTAACATAGATTTTCTTAATCTAAAGAAGACTTTAACTTTGTCAATTCTTTCTTTTTGAAGAGAATTTTTTATCATAAGTGAGGTTGCATATATAAAAATAGTGGGGGCATTTGTCTACGTGTTTGGAGACTGGAGAACAAGTGAAAGAGTTAGAGTATGTTCTTTTATTTAGATGATCAGATTGGTAAGTCTTCTGAAATGCAAGGCAAAAGTTCAAAGGTTTTAAGCGTAACCACTAGAATTGGATTATTCTTTTTTAATTCTTTTTAGCTAGACCCAATTATTACATGAACACTGAGATAGGCATTGGAAATACATATGTATCTGTCTGTGTGTACTTATGTGACTTTGATATTTAGTTTTGGTAGTTTTTATCTTTCAAGCAGCATTCTATTTCATCTAAGATATCAAATACAAATCTGTGGGCCTAGAAATGTTTATACTCTTCATTTATTAGCATTTCAATATAGTCAGTAGTGATGGGCTCTCTTTTGTCCTTTTGTATGTGTTATTTATTTATTTATTTATTTTTATTTTTGAAATTGATCATTGTATCTTCCCTCTTTTATTCGGGGTTAACAGGGCTAGCGACTTATTTTACTAATCCTTTCAATAAACCATCTTTTGAGCCAGAGAGAAAGGCCGGGTTACCTACAAAGGTAAGCCCATCAGACTAACAGTGGGCCTCTCAGCAGAAACTGTACAAGCCAGAAGCAATTGGGGGCCCATATTCAACATTCTGAAAGAAAAGAATTTCCAACCTAGAATTTTGTATCTGGCCAAACTAAGCTTCCTAAGTAAAGAAGAAATAAGATGCTTTTCAGAAAAGCAAAGGCTGAGGGAATAAGTCACCACCAGCCCTGCCTTGTGAGGGCTCCTGAAGGAAGCACTAAATATGGAAAGGAAAAACCATTAGCAGCCACTACAAAACACACTGAAGTACACTGACCAGTGACATCATGACGCAACCACATAAACAACTCTGAAAATAGCTAGCTACATCATGATGACAGGATCAAATTCATGCATAACAATATTAACCTTTAATGTAAATGGGCTAAATGCACCAATTAAAAGACACAGAGAGCATGGCAAGCTGGACAGAGTGAAACTCCATTGGTATGCTGTCTTCAAGAGCCCCATCTCATGTTCAAAGAGACACATAGGCTCAAAATAAAGGGATGGAAGAAGATTTACCAAGCAAATGGAAAAGAGAAAAAAAAGCAGGGGTTGCAATCCTAGTATCTGATGAAATAGACTTTAAACCAACAAAGATCAAAAATTACAAAGAAGGGCATTACATAATGATAAAGGGCTCAATTCAACAAGAAGAGCTAACTATCCTAAGTACATATGCACCCAATACAGGAGCACTCAGATTCATAAAGACCTTCAAAGAGACTTAGACTCTCACACAATAATACTGGGAGATTTGAACACTCCCACTATCAATATTAGAGCATTAAGACAGAAAATAAACAAAGATATTCAGGATCTGAACTCAGCTAGAGATCAAGTGGACTGGATAGATATATAGAGAACTCTCCACCCAAAAACAACAGAATATACAT
>NW_022330872.1:0-1764 GCF_002776525.5 Piliocolobus tephrosceles | reverse complement strand
ATGTATATTCTGTTGTTTTTGGGTGGAGAGTTCTCTATATATCTATCCAGTCCACTTGATCTCTAGCTGAGTTCAGATCCTGAATATCTTTGTTTATTTTCTGTCTTAATGCTCTAATATTGATAGTGGGAGTGTTCAAATCTCCCAGTATTATTGTGTGAGAGTCTAAGTCTCTTTGAAGGTCTTTATGAATCTGAGTGCTCCTGTATTGGGTGCATATGTACTTAGGATAGTTAGCTCTTCTTGTTGAATTGAGCCCTTTATCATTATGTAATGCCCTTCTTTGTAATTTTTGATCTTTGTTGGTTTAAAGTCTATTTCATCAGATACTAGGATTGCAACCCCTGCTTTTTTTTCTCTTTTCCATTTGCTTGGTAAATCTTCTTCCATCCCTTTATTTTGAGCCTATGTGTCTCTTTGAACATGAGATGGGGCTCTTGAAGACAGCATACCAATGGAGTTTCACTCTGTCCAGCTTGCCATGCTCTCTGTGTCTTTTAATTGGTGCATTTAGCCCATTTACATTAAAGGTTAATATTGTTATGCATGAATTTGATCCTGTCATCATGATGTAGCTAGCTATTTTCAGAGTTGTTTATGTGGTTGCGTCATGATGTCACTGGTCAGTGTACTTCAGTGTGTTTTGTAGTGGCTGCTAATGGTTTTTCCTTTCCATATTTAGTGCTTCCTTCAGGAGCCCTCACAAGGCAGGGCTGGTGGTGACTTATTCCCTCAGCCTTTGCTTTTCTGAAAAGCATCTTATTTCTTCTTTACTTAGGAAGCTTAGTTTGGCCAGATACAAAATTCTAGGTTGGAAATTCTTTTCTTTCAGAATGTTGAATATGGGCCCCCAATTGCTTCTGGCTTGTACAGTTTCTGCTGAGAGGCCCACTGTTAGTCTGATGGGCTTACCTTTGTAGGTAACCCGGCCTTTCTCTCTGGCTCAAAAGATGGTTTATTGAAAGGATTAGTAAAATAAGTCGCTAGCCCTGTTAACCCCGAATAAAAGAGGGAAGATACAATGATCAATTTCAAAAATAAAAATAAATAAATAAATAAATAACACATACAAAAGGACAAAAGAGAGCCCATCACTACTGACTATATTGAAATGCTAATAAATGAAGAGTATAAACATTTCTAGGCCCACAGATTTGTATTTGATATCTTAGATGAAATAGAATGCTGCTTGAAAGATAAAAACTACCAAAACTAAATATCAAAGTCACATAAGTACACACAGACAGATACATATGTATTTCCAATGCCTATCTCAGTGTTCATGTAATAATTGGGTCTAGCTAAAAAGAATTAAAAAAGAATAATCCAATTCTAGTGGTTACGCTTAAAACCTTTGAACTTTTGCCTTGCATTTCAGAAGACTTACCAATCTGATCATCTAAATAAAAGAACATACTCTAACTCTTTCACTTGTTCTCCAGTCTCCAAACACGTAGACAAATGCCCCCACTATTTTTATATATGCAACCTCACTTATGATAAAAAATTCTCTTCAAAAAGAAAGAATTGACAAAGTTAAAGTCTTCTTTAGATTAAGAAAATCTATGTTACTTTTCACCTGTTTTAAGGCAGTGGTAACTTAAGCCAGGAAATATACTCAGATAAATGATTACTATTTGAGGTGACAGGGGGTAGTAAAGTGAAGTATGAATTATGAATACTGTAATTCATTTACTAACTCATCATTTCCCAACAGCTACTAGCAAACAAAACAGGGAAGGAGAAATAATTTGTACTTTTCAA
>NW_022330871.1:0-22274 GCF_002776525.5 Piliocolobus tephrosceles | reverse complement strand
CAATCCAGGAACTGGTTTTTTGAGAAAAAAATAAAAATAAAATAAATAGATTACTACTAGCTAGACAAAGAGGAAAAGAGAGAAGAATCAAATGGACACAATCAAAAATGACAAGGGAGCTATCACTACTGGCCCCACAGAAATATAAACAACCAGGAGAGAATACTATAAACACCTCTATGCACATGAACTGAAATACAACATCTAGAAGAAATGGATAAATTCCTGAAGACAGACACCCTCCCAAGACTGAACCAGGAAGAAACTGAATCCCTGAATAGACCAATAACAAGTTCTGAAATTGAGGCAGTAATAAATAGCCTACCAATCAAAAAAGGCCCCGGACCAGATGAATTTACTGCTGAATTCTACCAGAGGTACAAAGAAGAGCTGGTACCATTTTTACTGAAACTATTCCAAACAATTGAAAAGAAGAGACTCCTCCCTACCTCATTTTATGAGGCCAGCATCATCCTCATTCTAAAACTTGGCATAGATATTAAAAAAAAAAAAAGAAAGAAAGAAAAAAAAGAAAACTTCAGACTGATTTCGCCTATCGTTTTCCTGTTTTTCAATTTAATTGCTTTCTGCTCTAATTTTAATTATATATCTTATTCTGCTTGCTTTAGGCTTAAATTGTTCTCTCTCCCTAGTTTCCTAAGGTAGAAATTTGGATTATTGATTTTGGATCTTTCTTTTTTCTTATATATGAATTTAATGTTTTAATGGAGAATAGGCCTTTGTTATGAACAAATTTCTGGCCATATTTTATGTGTTTACCTTTCTATTCCCTGTGTCAGTCCATAAGGAGACCTTTCTTGACTCTATCATTGATATCTGATGAAGTTCCCAATGGCAAATATTCATGAGTTTGGGACCTGCCCCCACCTCCATGACTTTTGTCCACTCTCAAGGGAGCCTCCAGTCATTCATTCCAGTTACCATTTACATGTTCCTGCTGGTTTATGGCTTCAGATAAGCAGATATCAACTATTAGTCTAAAATAGCCTATATCTGTAGATTTCCCAGTAGTGATTGTGTGATCTCCATTAAGAATGGGAATGACAACTTCAAAACTCTTTACATGTCAAAGCTCCCCCTATTCATTTTAATCTTTTTGTTAATTATCTAATACCATGCTTGTAAAAACTGAATGCTCTCTCTATATACACACACACACATATATATGTGTGTGTGTGTATACATATATATTCTCAATATATACAATGGAAAGAAATGTCTGTCCGTACAAGTAGATACTACTACCTAATTAAAACGAATAATAAGTGATCTTAGTGGGTAAGTGGTCTAGTAGTTAATTACAATCAGATACAAGTGGCCATGTTTTAAGACTTATTCCCAGAAACTCATTTGTCTGTTCATTAGGGCAAACCTAAAACTCCATCCTGGAAATAATCATATTTTGATAAATATTTTAATTTTAAAATTAAATTTATAAATAAATTTAGTAATAACAACAAAAAGATTTATTCTGTGTTGACTCCCTACCTTCTATTCCACTCCTTAGTTATAACCTCATAACACTGGTACTGTTTTTTGATATTGTAGTGGTTGCCATGAGAACTATGTACCTTGTTTAGGCATGATTATTATATAGATCCTACCCTATACTCCCTTTCTGATGTTATAAAAGAATATCACATTTACTCTCAGCAGGATCAATTGATAAATACAGCTCTGAATTGAAAGGAGCGTTACTTTGTCTTGAACATTCCACCAGCTTTACTTTGTCTTGAACATTCCAACAATCTACTGTATAAAAGTTCAGCTATGAGAAAGGAAATTTATGAAGGATTTTCTAAAATCGATCAGTTCATACTTTCTCCCGACAGTCTAAAATTGATCCCTTAACACAAGGTAAGATGAGGATAATAGCTGAACAATAGCAGGTAGATATCCAGTAGAACTTCTTTCACTGAATTGAATTTTGCTGAAATGTCCTTAACCACACTGAGGGCTATTGAAAGAAATGATGCCACATATATCATTGCTATGGGCCCTAAAATGACGCTGTTGAGAAAGATCGTGACATTGCATAATATCCTCGCCTTGGGGGCCACCTGACAAATTATTTGCATCAGGAAATGTTATGCTTTTTAGACATTTGGTTTGGTTTCATCATATTTATTCAGAACCTAACGTAACTGACTACCTTTCCCACCTGGCTTTCATTACTATGACGGTAGAAGTCAAATTTATACATTTCAAATCTAGCAAATATGTGCAACTCCATAGTTTTCATTTTATTACAAGTTTCAGTCATGCCTTGACCTACCCTCTTTATACTTGTTAGTTGTCTAATTTATCCTATTTTGAAAGATATTTAATATAGCATAATATGAACTTATACACCTATATGAAAAACATATGTTCAAAAATGTTTGTAATACTGTATAAGGTATTATAACTCTTAAAATCTGAGATAGAGGCATAAAGTAAACACGACAGTCGAAAAAGAAAGCAATGGCCCAATTATTATAGAGAAAGTCTAGGGAGGATTTCAGGAGGAGCATCTTGACAAGTGAATAGCATTCATCTGGCTGAAGAGGGAGGCAGGCATTTCTTCCAAGGGCACAGTAAATGATAATGGGAAGCACAAGTAAGAAAGTACTTATTTCTTAACCGGGCAGAAACAACTGCATAAATGGGAGTATAAATCCTTATGCAGCATAAACTGAAAAGAAATTCACCTCCTTTTGAAGAAGGATGTCTATCAAAGCCACTCTGTTTTAGCTCACTGTGTTTGATTAAGCAAAAGCTGAATAGTAGAAGACTGAATCAGCTTACCTTGACATACTGAAACGGCTGTGTGGGAACTTAAATTCCACTATCTGAAAGGTAACAAATACATACTCATATTTCACTAGAATTGTTGAAATTTCTTATCTCTGGTATACAAATATGAAATTATTCCAATGAATTAAAGTTAGATTGGGTAATACTTTTTGACAGATTGTTAAAGTCCTGGTTTACTTTTATTCCTTTAAGTTCTACTAGTTGTGAAGCCAATGCTAAAGAAACAAAAAACATGAAAGGATAACCATTCCTCTAATTAACTTCTCTTGTTTTGTTGTTTCCACACGTGGTACAAAAGCTTGTCCATTGTGAGACAAGATGCAACCTCAAACCCTCAGTTTCAGAAAGCTGTCTCATACAAAAGTAATGAATTCATAATTGTTGGATAATTCTGCCTTTAAAAGACAGAAACGTCTTCAAAGGTAGGACAAGCCTATTGAGCAGATGCAGAGATATAATGTGCTTTGAAGAAGTGGTCATCTGTCATATGTCAACCATTATATATATTGACACAAACATTGCCATATAATCCTTAAAATGACCTTGACAGTGAGAAATTAGTAGTTCTGACTTACAAGTAAGGAAATGAATAAAGGGAAGCTAAGTGATTTGCTTAGTCTAACACAGTTGATGGGTGGTAGGACAATAATTGGCACCCGTACTTTCCTCTTTAGCTTCTTCACTTTTGAGAGAAGTCACCTTGGGCCCAGAATGTTAAATTACATTCTCGGAGTAAGTGGCAAAGCCAAGTTCAGTGCTTTGATCAGATGACGGTAACTGCCATAGGAGAGTTGAAAGCAGATTCGAATCTGGGAGTTAAAGGTATGTGATGTTTTTCCTACTGTAACTATATAGAACACATAATCTGACTTTATCTTGATTAGGAAAATTTTCTTAGAAATGAAAATCAATGTTAGAATGAGAAATAATTTGCAAATACCTGCTCAGCCATTTTGCAGTGGATCTTAAGAAGTTAACTGATGTTAAAGGACACGTATTACAAGCAATTAAAAGAAATGCCCAACCAAAGCTAATTAATGTTTTCTTCCTGATTTAGCTTACTTTGATTTCTCTCTAGAATCTGATTGATCAGTTGTCTTTATGTGATTGGTTTTGTATTTTCTTTCCCTTCAGTTTTCCTATATAGACATTTTCCCATACAGACATTTTTCTGAAATGTCTGTATGTTCAGAGTTGGAGAGATTGTGACATAGAGAATAGAATCTAAAACATCTCTTCTCAACTTATTAATTTAGTATCATATAAATATAATTTTATGTATCCTGAATTAACTAAGGAAACCATCGTTTCCCCTTCAGAACTTGCTGAACTGTCTGAAAATGTTCATATTTCCTTTCCATGGAAAAAGTTTTCAAAAAACCACATTTTATTTACCACTTCTATCGTTTTCTCTGAAAATAATCAATATATAAAATGTATAATATAAAAATATATTTAAAAATGCCAAAAAAGCTAAACCAAACACTTAAATTGCCAACTGGGTTAAAAATGCAACATTTCCAGTATAGTTTAAACTACTCCTGTGTATTTCTCTCCTATCATATATATATATATACAGGCATATATATATATTTGTGTGTGTGTATATATACATATATATATGTATTTGACAGAAATTTTATCTGGACAGAAAGAAAATACATATGTATACACATGTGTGTGTATATATATATGTGTGTGTATATATATTTATATACATTGATACATGAAAATAATAATCAAATTCAGGACAGAATTTTTATCTGGACAGAAAGAAAATATATATACAGAAAGAATAAAATTGCAAGTATAAACAAGCGTAATCAACCAAACTGTGGAAAGAATATCAGAGCTCAAAGTTGGTTCTCCATCAAACAAAAATAAAGAAAAAATAATAAAGAATGAACAAAATCTCCAAAAGACATGGAATCATGTAAAGAAATCAAATCTATGACTCACTGATATTCCCAAAAGGGAAAGAAACCAAGCAAATTGAAGAACATATTTAAGGAAACTATTCACGAAAATTTCCCCTACCTTGCTACACAGGCCAACATTCAAATTCAGGGAATGCAGGGAACCTCTTTGAGATGCTGTACAAGATGGCCATTCCTAAGATACATAGTCATCAGATTCTCCAATATCAAAATGAAAGAAAAAGACAGAGGAGGGGCAGATCACCTATAAAGAGCACCCCATTCATCAGGCTAACAAACAGCAGATCATTCAGCAGAAACCGTACATGCCAGAAGAGACTGGGAGCCTATATTCAGTATTCTTCAAACAAGAACCTCATATTCAATCAAACTAAGCCCCACAAGCCACAGAAATATAAGATCCTTTTAGACGAGTAAATGCTAAGGGAATACAAGGACCTACTACACCTTTAAGACCTGCCTTACAAGAGGTCCTGAAGGGTATGATAAATATGGAAAAGAAAGACCATTAACAGCTGCCACAAAAAAACACACCTAAGTACATGGACCATTGATACCATAAAGCAAGCACATAATCACATACGTATAATAACCAGCTAACAACACTACGACAGAATAAAATCCACACATATCAACATCAACCTTGTATGTAAATGGATGAAACACGCACTTAAAAGGCACAGAGTGGCAAGTTGGATAAAGAAACAGGACCCAACTCTATGCTGTCTTCAAGATATCCATCTCACAGTCAATGACACTCATAGATTCAAATAAAATGATGGAGAAAAATCTACCAAGAAAATGGAAAAAAAAAAAAACCCACATATTGCTATTCAAATTTCAGAAAAATGAAACAGACTTTAAAACAACAAAGATAAAGAAAAAGACAAAGAAGGGCATTACACATTAGTAAAGAGGTCAATTCAACAAGAAAACCTAAATATCCTAAATATGTATTCACCCAGAAAAAGAGCACCTAGATTTATAAAATCAAGTTCTTAGGGATCATTGAAGAAATGCAGCTAGCCACACAGTAACAATGAGGAACTTCAACATCCCGCTGACAGTATTAGATCATTAAGGCAGAAAACTAACAAAAATATTAGGGACCGGAACATTGACACTTGACCAAATGGATCTAACAGACATCTACAGAACTCTTCACCCCAAAACAGCAGTCAGTCTTCTCATCTGCACATGGCATATACTCTAAAATCAGCCACACAATCGACCATAAAATAATCCTCAGCAAATTCACAGAAACTGAAATTATATCACCCACACTCATACACCGCAGTGTAATAAAAGTAGAAATTAATACTAACAAAAATCACTCATAACCATACAATTACATGAAAATTAAACAACCTTCCTACTGAGTCACTTGGGTAAGCAATGAAATTGGGAGAGAAATCAAAAAATCCTTTGAAGCTAAGGAGAACGAGGATATAAAATATGAGAATTTCTGGGACACAGCAAAAACATTGATAAGAAGAAATTTTACAGTGTAAAACACTCACATCAAAAAGGTAAACATCTCAAATTAAAAATCCATTATCACAACTAGGGGAACTAGAGAAATAAAAGTAAACCAACCCCAAAGCTAGCAGAAAATAAGAAATAATGCAAAACAGTTGGACAGAATAAAATTGGGAGGTGAAAAACCATACAAAAGATTAACACAATTATTAATTGGTTATTTGAAAGAATAAATAAGATGGATAGACTTCTAGGTAGACTAAAAAAACCAAAAGACATACATGCAATAGTAGGTGACAAAAGGAACTTTACAACTGATCCCACAGAAATATGAAAAACCCTCAGACACTATTAGAAAAAAACTGTATGCCCACGAACTGGAAAACCTAGAGGAAATGAATAAATTCCTGGAAATACACAGTCTCCCAAAATTCAGCCAGGAAAAAATTAAATCCCTGAAGAGAAAAATAATGAGTTCCAAAAGGGAATTAGTAGTAAAAAACCTACCAACCAGAAAAAAGACCAGGACCAGATAGATTCACAGACACATTCTTCCAAATGTATAAGGAAGAGCTGATATCCTTCCTACTGAAACTATTCCAAATAATTCAGGAGGAGGTACTTCTCCCTCACTCACTCTATGTGGCCAGCATCATTCTGATACCAAAACCTGGCAGAGACACAGCAAAAAAAAAAAAAAAAAAAAAAAAAACTTAAAACTTCTGGCAATATACTTGATGAACATAGACACAAAAATCCTAAACAAAATACTTGCAAGCCAAATCCAGCACCACATCAAAAAGCTAATCCTCCACTATAATGTAGGCTTTATCCCTGGGATAAAAGGATGGTTCAACATATGAAAATTAATAAATGTGATTCATCACATAAAAATAATTTTAAAGAACTATATGATCCTCTCAATAAATGCAGAAAAGACTTTTGATGTAATCCAACATCCCTTCAATTAAAATCCTTCAACAAAGCAGGTTTTTAAAGAACATACCTCAAAGCAACAACAGTCATCTATGACCAACACACAGGCAACATCATACTGAACATGGAGAAGTTAGAAGCATTGAGTACCAGAATAAGAGAAGGATGCCCAATCCCACCACTCCTATATAGCGTAGTAATGGAAATCCCAGCCAGAGAAATCAGGCAATAGGAAGATACACAAGGCATCCAAATAGAAAGAGATTAAGTCAAACTATCTCCGTATATAGATTATATAATTCTGTACCTAGAAAACACCATAGTCACTGCCTAAAACCTCCTAAATCTGATAAACAACTTCAGCAAAGTATAAGGATACAAAATCACTGTATAAAATTCGGTAGCATTTATATACGCCAATAACATCCAAGATGAGAGCCAAATCCAGAATGCAATCTCATTCACAATAGCCACAGAAAGAATAAATTACCTAGGAATCTAGCTAACCAGGGAGGCGAAGGATCTCTACAATGAAAATTACCAAACACTGAAATAAATCAGAGATGACACAAACAAATGGGAAAATATTACATACTTGTGGATAGGAAGAATCCGTTTGTTGGAAATGGCCATACTGCTGATAGCAATTTAGAGATTGAATGCTATCCTATCAAACTACCAATGGCATTTTTCACAGAACTAAAAAACAAAACGAAACCCTGTTTTAAAATTTGTATGAAGCCTAAAAAGTGCCCTAAAATACAAGGCAACCCTAAGCAAAATGAACAAAGCTAGAGGCACCACACTAGCAGAATTCAAACTATACTACAGAGCTACAGTAACCAAAACATCATGGCAGTGGTACACACGTAGATACACAGATTAACAGAACAGTTTAGAGAACCCAGAAATAAAGTCATACACCTACAACTATCTGTCCTTTGACAAAGTTGACAAATAAAGCAATAGGGAAATAACTCCCTAATCAATAAATGGTGCAGGGATTACTGGTTAGCCATATGCAGAAGTTGAAACTGGATCCCTTCTGAAGCAGCCTTGTTGTCTGGGATGATATCTGAGGTTCATTTTCTAATGAAAAGGAAATCAAGGACATGGACACACAAGAAGTGAGCTTAAGAGCAGAGGTTTAACAGGTTCTTTAAAAATTAAAATGTAAAAGATTAATATGTGAATGGTGCCCATGGGAAATGAGAATACTTTGAGCCAGGAGAATAAAGATTATCATTCATATTTCTTTTATATTATATATGAGAATACTGGTGAGAGAATACTGGACAAAATAAGTTTTCAAAGTTACACAGCAAATGAGCGATGGATTACAATGAATTTTAGGCTAGGCACAGTGGCTTACGCCTGTAATCCTAGCATTTTGGGAGGCTGAGATGGGCGGATCACATGAGGTCAGGAGTTCGAGATCAGCCTGGCCAATATGGTGAAACCCCATCTCTACTAAAAATATTTAAAAAATAGCCAGATGTGGTGGTGGGCACTTGTAATCCCAGCTACTCGGGAGGATGAGGCAGGAGGATCACTTGAACCCGAGGCGGAGGTTGCAGTGAGCCGACATTGCACCAGTGCACTCCAGCCTGGGCAACAAGAGCAAAACTCTGCCTCAAAAAACATTAATTTCAGGCTTTATAATATTGTAAAATGGAATTAAAATTAAAGACTAAAACATTTTTATAAAAAGGACAATTTTTTTAAAAAATAAGTAAAAACTTTTCTTATGTACATTTACCCAAGTTGAAATATAGCCACGTGAAAAAGAGATTTTCCAAATGAGAATCTGGGATTTAGCTTGAACATCCATTCTTGGATACATCATAATGTGAGCTTCCTAGAGAAGACAATATGTCTGCTTTGCTCAACTTTGCATCTCTAGGATTTACCACAATGTTTGGCACATGATATACAAAGACTAAATCAATATTTTTAAAGAAAACAATGAAAATAGTTTGTATAATTTCAACTTTCTCAAATATTTTAAAGGCAATATAATTTGTGTGTGTGGTTTATCACTCAAATCATCAAACAGGCTGTATTCTATATATCTTCTTTCCTACTCTATTTCCAGGAAGTCCACTAGTCCTAGAAAAGCATGAAGCAGAGCCATTCTCATTGGTTCACAGACCTGCAGCCTTATATGGATCCGCTCCAGCTGACCAGAGGCTTATTAGCATGATATTTCTATACTCTTGTATGTTACTGACTTTTTCAGTGCTTTATTATAGGACAATAGCTGAACAATAGAAGCTTTTTTCCCTTATTATTGTTAGTTGTAATTTTTGTTTCCATTTTTTGGTTATTTTTGTTGGCTTGTTAAGTTTTGGGTTTAAAAAAATGAATAAAACAAACTACCTAAAATATTCAATGTTCATATAGAGCATAAATTAATAGCATCATTCCACATGTCAAAACGTAGAACCTGAGGATGCAAATTCACCCAAGGAATAGAAACAATTCCTAAAGCAAGACAGAAAACAGATCATGATAAATGTTCCCCATGTTACAGTTTAACTTTCGTTTAAACATTTAAAATGGTTTAAAGTATATTATAGAATTACACAAATAACACACTGGTCTATTCTCTTGTTGCTTGTACTCCCCTCATTTTAAGATTATTTCATTAAATGACAATAGGAATCATTAAGCTAAATGCATACTCTGCATATTAAAATTTTGTATGCAAAGATTTCCAGGTTTTAACTGAAGTGAAACTTAGTAGTAATCTAAGGGAATGCACAGTCACCTAGTCATGTTACTATCAGGCCACTGAGGATAATTGAGGACTGAAGGCATTTTATGAGAACAAAAATACTAGTTTCAGATTTTGTACCTAGAGAGATATAGAATCAATGGGGCGGCAGAACAGAGAGCAGCATAGATATCCAAACTTCCAAATGCTCATACTTAAAAGCTCATCTCATGACCTTCTCAAGTTTTCTCTAGGCCTGGGTTGTGTCAGTGAAAGACAAATGCACTGGGGTATTTATATCTAATGGAGACAATAATAAAGCAGTGCAACTGGATAGCTGTTGATGGGAGCACACATATTTAATTTATATTTAATAATTAATAGGATTTATTAATTTTATTAATAAGATGCTGAGAGGGATAATCAGCAATTAAACATTACTTGCAATCATCTAAAGTGGAATACAATTATACTCTTTTTTTGTTTGTTTTTTTGTTTTTTGAGAGAGAGAGAGAGTCTCACTGTGTCACCCAGGCTGGAGTGCAGTGGCATGATCTTGACTCACTGAAACCTGGGTCTCCAGGGCTCAAGTGATTCTCATGCCTCAGCCTCCCAAGTATCTGAGATTACTGGAGTATGACACCACCCCTGGCTAATGTTTGCATTTTTAGTAGAGATCGGATTTCACTATGCTGTCCAGGCTGGACTGGAACTCCTGGCCTCAAGCGATCTGCTTGTCTCAGCCTCCCAAAGTGCTGGGATTACAGACATGGGCCACTGTGCCTGGCTGGAATATGATACAAATATATTCTTGATATGAATTTCCCTTACCTGTCCATAAGACCTAAATCAGCAGTACTATCCTAGAGCTCACAGAATATGTGATCCCTTACACAGGATCCCACATAACCAATGGACCTACTCTAGAGCAAGAAAGTTGTATCATGTTCTCGCACTATCTGGAAGCAAATGACTTCATATGATGTTTGAATAACCTAAAGAAGGTATAGCTGAGACATCAGCTACAAAATGATGCCCTATAAGGATCAGACACTTTCAGCCAGGATTCAGTGTGTACTCTCAATCAATCATAATTGTACATTATTGTATCTACAGTAAAGTGTATGAGGCCAGGAACTAAGTAGAATTCACTGTGCCCTAAATGAAGAATTTGTGATTGTCTTTTTTACAACTCTAGGTTCTACGTTTAAGTCCTGTCTTCAAGATTGCAAAAGTCAATCTCACATATAGATAAATAAAAAAGGTTATTTGCTACTGTAAAAATTTTCAAAGAATACCCAGCTAAATGTAGAATAAACTATGAGTGTCTAAGAAGCTACACCGACTATGCTTTAGAATAATAGGTCATTATACATGTGGAGGAAGCTTCAGAATAATCTTATCTCATCCTCTATATTTATCAATGAAAAGATTAAAGGACCAGGAAGTCTGGGGGTTTTTCTCATGTTGCATGACTAGCTAGGGATATAAGAGTAAGTATAACCTTACTATGTCAATTGTCTGTAAATGTATACATTTACTTGATTGGGACACTTATTTGAAAAGTTCCATATGAAAAAATTGTATTCTGTACTTTATTTTCTAATTAATTGTTAAGGAAGGTAAATGAAATGTGTAATCGGAATAAATGTTTTAGTTTAATTAAACTAATAAAATAAGAATGGATACAACAGCAAGAAAACTTTCAAAATTGTTAAATAATAGAAGAGTCAGCTAAAAATCCATTGTCACTTTGTATTAGGGAAGCAAAGTGAAAAACTGTGAAGAATACATAAAACCTCCTAAAAATTTCCCAGAGATCAATTTAAAGCAAAGAATAAGAAAGAAATATTTATCAAACTCTCCCAAAGGCATATAAACACAAGAAATTGCAAAGAAAAAAGTAATCAAATCTTTTCATAGCAGATTAAATTTAAGAGCTTTTCTAAGACAGTAATTTCTTACTATAATGTCTGGAGAACAGGAAGAATGAGGAAGAAAGCAAAATCCTTTCAAGGTGTTAATGGGTAGGTGTTGAACTTTTTCAACTCCCATGTTAATGGGGGTAGAAATGGTGAGGAGTAGGAGAGCAAGGATATAGATCACAGAGTCGCATTTTCAAAGTTGTAAGGGTTTCTAGTTCGGCTTCAATTTCCCCAGGAAACAGATGACCATGTTTTTGATGATCTGTGAGATAATTTTCTCTGTTGTATATGTTGTGGCGATGAGTAGAGTCACTGTATTCTGGGGCATCTTCTTAGTCTGCTTTGTGGCCTAATCTCCACTGTCTCAGATGAGTTCATTAGAGAGTACAAAGGTAGAAACAAGTCTTAGAGACAATGATGCTGTATGGGATGGCAGTGCTCTATGAACAGACATAACATGAAGTAAAATAAGATCAGTGGCCTAAAAGGTAGCTTACATGTGGCAAGTGCTGCTGTATTTATCAGAACTTTTGTATCTTCAATTTGAGCCTCATGTAAGAATTTGATAAAATCATGCTTGATAACCACAAAAAGCGATTAAAAAGTGAATTATTTTTAGTAAAATTTATAAAATTGGGACTATGTCAAGGAGAGCAATAGCTATTTGCAATATAACTGATGCTGACTACCTCATATTTCTCATACCACTGTAACATTATATAGATATATTAAATATATAAGATTATATATGTGACATATATATGAATATATATGTCATACATAAAACCATATGATTTATGTATATAATTTATTCTTAGGTTTAAATGAGAATATCAGGGAAATTTTTCTGATTCAAGTTTAGGCTGATTTGTATATAAGTGCTTTGAAGGCATTCAGCTCATTGTGGTATGGTATCAGAGGAGGGAAAAATTACTTTGCCCTAAGATGACAATACATCTTAATTTATAAAAGTAGCATGAATTAGTTGGATTTCTTTTTACATGGAGGTTAAGAAAGAACGATAAAGAGTTAAAGGAATAACTGTCCTATAATGTCCATGGAGTTGCATCAGAATAGGCTGACATATCCTGGAATATCTTGATATGGTGGCTTAAACTATTCTTAATTTCTTGAACCTTGTTGAAACTCATCTGAACTGAGCGAGTGCCTCTGGGACTGCATTACCTCAGTATACGCTGATGGAACAACAGAAATAACATAAAAATTCAGCTCCCTCACCCATAGATTTGTCTATCTATGCAGTGTCAAGTGTCCAGATACTTTGAAACATTATGAGTGACTGACATTTTCATTTCTGAACTAGAAACTCTGGCAGATTGTTGACCCAGCCTTCATCTGAAAAACCCGTTTTTCTGAACTAGAATCTTATTTAAGAATGATTGGCATACCTTAAAATCAAATATTTTTTGAATTGCTGTGTTACTAGTCTAATTTGGAAAAATAGGAGAAACCATCAAAAATTTCTAGACAAACTATGTTAAATGCTTAATATAAAAGTAGAAACGTTAACCATTTTATAACTCATTAACTGCTGATACCATCAAGTATCAATATAAAAAATCTGTAATTATTATTCTAAATTATTTCCAATGTATTTTATAGTTATTGAATTTGCTGCAAATGACTTAAATTAGCGGTTTTTAAAACATTAGGCCCTTTAGCATTAGCTTTAGTTCTACTGTGAATGAAAGGAGAAAATACTTGAGATACTCTTTAGAATGTAAGTTAATGAAGGAAGAAATATTGATTTGTTTTCTTCTCTTTACACATGTATCGCAATGCTGAGGATGGTATCCTTCACATAGTAGGTGCTCTGTAAGTATTGCTCAAATTAATGGAGGGATAACAGGAGCTTTGTATAACTCAGTAAAAACTGTAACATTGCCTCTACAAGAGGCTCTAAGACACAGACAACTCTAAAGAGTACAGGTAGATGTACACTTTAGAATTTTTGAAAGTGACTTCAGGTGGTATACTTTTTGTTTTGTTTTGTTTTTCATTTTTGATGTAGAAAGAAGAATGTGAAAGTCTTAAGGGAAGAGTTGTCATGGAGCCTGTGAGACCCCCATCTCTAAAAAAATAATTTTAAAAAATCATCTGGGTTTGGTGGTTTATGTCTGTAGTCCTAGCTACTCAAATGCTGAGGTGTGAGGATCACTTCAGCTCAGGAGTTAAAGGTGCAGTGAGCTGTGATCGTACCACTACACTCCAGTCTGGGCAACAGAGTGAAACCCTGTCTCTCTTACAAAAAAAATTAAAAGAATATTTATCACATATTTCTACTTAGAGTTGAATCAGGACAGGTGGCCAAGGCTGGGAAATTCTTGCTGCAGAGGAGCGGTTTGAACATCCAAGCTTTTAAAAGACCTAGATATTCTCATGGTATTTCACTGATGACAGAGTACATGTGACAATTATATTTTTAATTTTTTAATACAATACAAAACTCCTTGTTTCATTGTATAAAGGAAATTCTGGCTGTTCAATTACTAGTCACAAATATCCCGGTACACAAAATAAAATTCTGAAACATAGTAAAGATGGACTAATTAGATAGTCTGAGCATATACACTTGACTTGTCCTCTTCTATGTGATCTCTTATGACTACTCTGCATATGTGTGCATATTTGACACACATACACAAGTGTGTATGTTTATGCATACCACACCAGATTAATTTCCAATTTTATGGAAAGAAACAGGAATTCCAAAATTTTTGAAAAATATAGAAAAGGTATAAAGTAATTAATATCAGATAAATAAGAACAGAAAAACTATAACCCCAATATGACAAATGAAGGGTGGAGATCCACAAAGCGTGAGAGAGAGAGTACTAAGTAGCTATCATAGTAATTAATTAAAGACAAAAATCCTAACCAGTTGATCAAATGAGTCCAGCTACTTTCTGTCTACAACCCCTAATACCCAATGGCAATCTAAAAACCAAAAGCTGTACCATAAATAATAAGAACTACTTGCTTGGGGTCAGGTTTTGTTAACACACAGAATAATGAGAAAGAAGGAGAGAGCTTCAGGAAAGTCCGGACAGGTTGAGAAATGGAGTGGGGAGGTAGGAGAGAAGTCATTTCATTCATGGAAGAAATTTACTTATATTTTAAGTGTCGGAAGAAATTATTCCTTATTTTAGCTGCCAGAGACTGTCCTAAAGTTTGCTGCAAGCCTCATACTAAGAGACGCTGAGTGAACTTAACAAAACAGTTCTGAACTTTTTACACATAGTGTTTGATTATCCCTTCTACTTAAACTCATATCCCTTCTACTTAAACCCATAAACTCAAATCAATCACTAAGAATCATAAGGTACTTGAAGAAAACAAAGAATATTAAAGAAAAAAGAAAAAAGAAATCAGTCAAGGTGCCTGGAAAAGATGCTAAAAGGAAATCCAGGGAATAAAGGAGAGTTTAATAAAATATATATGCTAGTTATGAGAAATTTGAGAGATGATTGAAACCAGACAACAACTATAAGGATTAAGAAAATGAAGCAATCAGAAAGAATTATAGACAAATTGATAAACATTGCCTAAATTAAATATAATCAACATAAGGCTGAAAAGGAAATCAAATAAATAAAACTCAAACAGAAAATTAAAATACCAAGACAAGGGAATTACAGATAGCAATTTTTAAAAATGTGCTAAAAAGTTAGAAGATATCAAGGATTAATATAAGAGGGCTAATATATTTTTAATAGAGGTACTGGTAAGTAGTAGGTAAGAAGTAGAGCAAGGATTTGAATCCAAAGCTTCATGCTTTGTAACAGGACATGAAAATACTAAAAACTTTCAGAGCAAGACCATATCTAGAAAACAAAAGAAGGAAAACTATGTTGACATTTCATTAACAAAATCACATGTTGAAAGATGATGTTGCAATATTCACAGAGATTTGAGGAAAATTATTTTGAAACCAGTCAATCCATTATGTGAAATGTGAACAGAACATAGCAACAGTTAATTTTAAAGACATAATGAAAGTTCAGAACTTGTAAAGAGTAAGAAATTTAATATAGGAAATTTAAAACCCATTGGCTGTCTCTGAAAGAATTAGCACTGAAAGCATATACCACAGCCAAAGGAAATAATGTCATAAAATATAATATTTAAACATAGTAAGATTATAGAAGCCACTAAAATATATGTTTAATAATTTGGAAGTATAAATAATATATTCATAACATATATCATTTATATGTATGCAATATAATCATGTAATGAAATGCTGCCAGTCTCTTTGCTAAAACATAACAAGAGCAAATGTTGTTCCAGTTCCAAATGAGTTCCTCATCTCCACCTGAGACCACCTCAGCTTGGACTTTATTGTCCATGTCACTATCAGCATTTTGGACAAAGCCATTTAACAAGTCTCTAGGAAATTCCAAACTTTCCCACATTTTCCTGACTTCTTCTGAGTCCTCCAAACTCTTCCAACCTCTGCCTGTTCCCCAATTCCAAAGGCGCTTCCACATTTTCAGGTGTCTTTTCAACAGCAACCCACTCCCAGTACCAATTTACTGTATTAGTCTGTTTTCATGCTGCTGATAAAGACATACCTGAGATTGGGGAATTTAGAAAATAAAGCAGTTTAATGGACTTACAGTTCTTCATGGCTGGTGGGGGGGCTGAAATCATGGTGGAAGGCAAGGAGGAGCAAGTCACATCTTACATGGATGGCAGCAGGAAAAACCAGAGAATGAGCAGAAAAACTGTTTTTAAAACTATGTGATCTCATGAGACTCATTCACTACAATAAGAACAGTGCAGGAAACATCCACCCCCATAATTCAATTATCTCCCACATGGGAATTGTGGGAGTTACAATTCAAGATGAAGTATGGGTGGGGACAAAGACAAACCATGTCATTAATAAACTATATATGTGTGTGTGTGTGTGTGTGTGTGTATATATATATATATATATATATATATATATATAAAATAACTTATATTTGGTCATCATACTTTAAATGACAGTGTAACAGGTCAGTTGTAAAAAAAACTCTGTTCACTAGGATATTTTATTTAAAAAAATTGATCTGAATACGTTGAAGATTTAAGGACAAAATAACAACAAATAACTTATTATTTATTATAATTTATTTATTTCCTTATTAACTGTCAGGGAATGTAGGCAATAACTTAAAAATGAATAATAATGAAAGCATGACACAACAAAAACTTTGGGATATGGCTGATGAATTACTCAGAGGAAATTTAGTGTTAAATTAACTTATTACAAAATAAAGACTAAAATCCAATTTTCACATGAGAAAGAGGAAAAAGGAAGAACCACATAAGCACAAGATATAACAACATGATTGATATTTAAAACCCAAATAAATGTATTTTTTTAAAAAGAGACTACCAAAAAAAATTATTGACATAAGTGAAAGCTGGTTATTTGTAAAAAAGCAATATTACTAAAATGCAGAAAAGTGCTTATTTCTGTTGAAAAATAAAATGATGAAATAAACAACAGCAAAACATAAAAATAGTCATATTTTTTGATACGTATGTGATCAAATAATTAAAAGAATGTACAAATTTACATCATGTATTTGAAACTCTAAACTTAACATATGATCCCCTGGTGAAATGTTATTTAACAATACTGATTTAAATGAAGTAATAAAGAAAAAACAAAGAATAAACTTTAAAGGTGGTCAAATGCTGTTGTGATAGACAGAAAAATTGCACACCAAAGACGTTCACCTCCTACTCCCTGGAGCCTGTGAATATGTTACATCACATGTCAAAGACAAGTTATAGTACCAGATAGAAATAAGGTTTCTAATCAGATGACTTTTAAAATTGAAAGATTCTAATGAACTATCTAAGTGGGATCAATATAACTGTAAGTCTTTAAATGTGGAAGGAGGAGGAACAAAAGTTGATGGCTAGAGTGAAGGCTAGAATGGTTAGAATGACAATGAGAAAATTATACAAACTATTCTTGCCTTGAGGAAGGAAGAGTGCCACGAAGGGAAAATGCAGGCAGCCTGAAGAGTTGGGGAATATAAGGAAACTGATGTTCACTGATGTGTTTTGGCTGTGCCCCCACCCAAACCTCATCCTGAATTGTAATTCCCATCATCCGCACATATTGTGGGAGGGACATAGTGAGAGGCCATTGAATCATGGAGGCAGTTACCTCCATACTGTTCTCATGATAGTGAATGAGTTCTTATGATTTCTGATGGTTTTGTAAGAGGCTTTCCCCCCACCTTCATTCTGCACTTCTCCTTACTGCTGCCATGTGAAAAAGGGTGTGTTTGTTTCCCCTTCTACCATGATTGTAAGGTTGCAGAGACCTCCCCAACCCTGTGGTACTGTGAGTCAATTAAACCTCTTACCTTTACAAATTCCCCCATCTCTGATATGTCTTTATAAGCAGCATGAGAACGGACTAATACGCTCCTCTAGAAGCTACAAGAGAAATGCAACTCTTGATTTTAACACAAAGTTATTTCAAGCCATCAAGTTATCAAAATTCATTAAAGCAGCAATGGGAAACTAATGCAACCCATAACAAATGCACCAGTTCCATACAGTTAGGATGTAAATCCTATCATACTTCAAGGGATGGTTAAAGACTGTTTATATAACTTGTTCTAAAGCCCAGGAAAAGCTGGCTAGCATCGTGTAGTATTCTAAAAGGATATTTTATAGAGTGATTGTGACATAAAAAGCTAACATAGTTGACAGAATGAGAGGGAAAGAAAAAAAGGAACCAGATGCAGTAGGGAAAAGAAATAGAAAGATGAAGAGAAAGAAAAACTATCAGCCAAGCACATGAATAATATAGTTGAAAAAAATAACACACTAAACATGTTTTACAAGGAAGTGTAAAACATTTTAATATTCAGGACTTTATTAATGAAATTCATGGCATAAGGAAATTAAATATTTTTTTCACATGAAATATTTTTATAACATCACACATTTCTGAGATTAGATTAAAAAAGTTGTTAGACTCAAAAGAAAATGCCAGCATTAAGGAATACATGGTAATTTTTAAAAAGTAATCTCCAGCAACCATTATAATGCTGATATGTTAGAAAATTTCCACTGAATTCTACAACTGGAAAAGCCTGACTGCTGCCTTTGAAAGTATAAATCATTTACTAGAGATCTTTGTGAATAAAACTAGATAAATTATTAAGATAGTTAATTTTAGAAGAAAGGTAGAAAATTGTTGTTTAAAAAATTATATGATCATATACTCAAAAAATACTATTTAAGAAAATGTTATATAAACACTTATGTGGACTGGGCATGGTAGTTCACACCTGTAATCCCAGTATTTTGGGAGCCCAAAGCAGATGAATCACCTGAGGTCAGGAGTTCGAGACCAGCCAAGCCAACATGGTGAAACCCCATCGCTACTAAAAATACAAACATTTGCCAGGCATGGTGTCGCATGCCTGTAATCCCAGCTACTCGGGAGGCTGAGGCAAGAAAATTGCTTGAACCTGGGAGGTAGAGGTGGCAGTGAGCAGAGACTGCACCAGTACACTCCAGCCTTGGCAATAGAGAGAGATTCTTGTCCAAAAAAAAAAAGCTAATGTAACTAACATATTTATGAATGAGAACAGCATTATATATATCAAGTAATATTAAAACAAAGAAACAACAATATGAACTAGAAATATTATAAGTAAAATAAATGAACACAATTATACAAAATAATTCTTGATTTCTAGTATTTAAGTGCAACTAAAATGAGATTGTTACCATTCAACATTTTGGCAAACATTGAAAAGTTTAAGGTACTTACACATTTGTAAGGGTGTAGTATAACACATAGCAATATCTGATAAGAATTTATATCCTGGGGGGGCGGAGCAAGATGGCTGAATAGGAACAGCTTCAGTCTCCATCTCCCAGCGTGAGCGACACAGAAGACCGGTGATTTCTGCATTTTCAACTGAGGTACTGGGGTCATCTCACTCGGGAGTGCCGGACAATCCATGTGGGTCAGCTGCTGCAGCCTGACCAGCGAGAGCTGAAGCAGGGCGAGGCATAGCCTCACCTGGGAAGCACAAGGGGGAAGGCAGTCCCTTTTCCTAACCAGGGGAACTGAGACACACAACACTTGGAAAATCGGGTAACTCCCACCCCAATACTGCGCTGTAACACCGGCACACCGTAGATTATAACCCACACCTGGCCGGGAGGGTCCCACGCCCACGGAGCCTCCCTCCTTGCTAACACAGCAGTCTGCGGCAATCTAACCGCAAGGCAGCAGCGAGGCTGGGGGAGGGGCGCCTGCCATCGCTGAGGCTTAAGTAGGTAAATAAAGCCACTGGGAAGCTCGAACTGGGTGGAGCTCACAGCAGCTCAAGGAAACCTGCCTGTCTCTGCAGACTGCGCCTCAGGGGACAGGGCTCAGCTAAAGGAGCAGAAGCCTGTGCAGACGTGAACGACTCTATCTGACAGATTTGAAGAGAGCAGTGGGTCTCCCAACACGGAGGTTGAGATCTGAGAAGGGGGAGGCTGCCTGCTCAAGTGGGTCCCTGACCCCTGAGGAGCCTAACTGGGAGACATCCCCCACTAGGGGCAGTCTGACACCCCACACCTCACAGGGTGGAGTACACCCCTGAGAGGAAGCTTCCAAAGCAAGAATCAGACAGGTGCACTCACTGTTCAGCAATATTCTATCTTCTGCAACCTCTGCTGCTGATACCCAGGCAAACAGGGTCTGGAGTGGACCTCAAGCAATCTCCAACAGACCTATAGCTGAGGGTCCTGACTGTCAGAAGGAAAACTATCAAACAGGAAGGACACCTATACCAAAACCCCATCAGTACGTCACCATCATCAAAGACCAGAGACAGATAAAACCACAAAGATGGGGAAAAAGCAGGGCAGAAAAGCTGGAAATTCAAAAAATAAGAGCGCATCTCCCCCTGCAAAGGAGCACAGCCCATCACCAGCAACGGATCAAAGCTGGTCAGAGAATGATTTTGATGAGATGAGAGAAGAAGGCTTCAGTCCATCAAACCTCTCAGAGCTAAAGGAGGAATTACGTACCCAGCGCAAAGAAACTAAAAATCTTGAAAAAAGAGTGGAAGAATTGGCAGCTAGACTAATTAATGCAGAGAAGGTCATAAACGAAATGACAGAGATGAAAACCATGACACGAGAAATACGTGACAAATGCACAAGCTTCAGTAACCGACTCGATCAACTGGAAGAAAGAGTATCAGCGATGGAGGATCAAACGAATGAAATGAAGCGAGAAGAGAAACCAAAAGAAAAAAGAAGAAAAAGAAATGAACAAAGCCTGCAAGAAGTATGGGATTATGTAAAAAGACCAAATCTACGTCTGATGGGGGTGCCTGAAAGTGAGGGGGAAAATGGAAACAAATTGGAAAACACTCTACAGGATATCATCCAGGAGAACTTCCCCAACCTAGCAGGGCAGGCCAACATTCAAATTCAGTAAATACAGAGAACGCCACAAAGATACTCCTCCAGAAGAGCAACTCCAAGACACATAATTGCCAGATTCACCAAAGTTGAAATGAAGGAAAAAATCTTAAGGGCAGCCAGAGAGAAAGGTCGGGTTACCCACAAAGGGAAGCCCATCACACTGACAGCAGATCTTTCGGCAGAAACTCTACAAGCCAGAAGAGAGTGGGGGCCAATATTCAACGTTATTAAAGAAAAGAATTTTAAACCCAGAATTTCATATCCAACCAAACTAAGTTTCATCAGTGAAGGAAAAATAAAATTCTTTACAGATAAGCAAATGCTTAGAGATTTTGTCACCACCAGGCCTGCCTTACAAGAGACCCTGAAGGAAGCCCTAAACATGGAAAGGAACAACCGGTACCAGCCATTGCAAAAACATGCCAAAATGTAAAGACCATCGAGGCTAGGAAGAAACTGCATCAACTAATGAGCAAAATAACCAGTTAATATCATAATGGCAGGATCAAGTTCACACATAACAATATTAACCTTCAATGTAAATGGACTAAATGCTCCAATTAAAAGACACAGACTGGCAAACTGGATAAAGAGTCAAGACCCATCAGTCTGCTGTCTTCAGGAGACCCATCTCACATGCAGAGACATACATAGGCTCTAAATAAAGGGATGGAGGAAGATCTACCAAGCAAATGGAGAACAAAAAAAAGCAGGGGTTGCAATCCTAGTCTCCGATAAAACAGACTTTAAACCATCAAAGATCAAAAGAGACAAAGAAGGCCATTACATAATGGTAAAGGGATCAATTCAACAGGAAGAGCTAACTATCCTAAATATATATGCACCCAATACAGGAGCACCCAGATTCATAAAGCAAGTCCTTGGAGACTTACAAAGAGAATTAGACTCCCATAGAATAATAATGGGAGACTTCAACACGCCACTGTCAACATTAGACAGATCAATGAGACAGAAAGTCAACAAGGA
>NW_022330870.1:0-22274 GCF_002776525.5 Piliocolobus tephrosceles | reverse complement strand
TCCTTGTTGACTTTCTGTCTCATTGATCTGTCTAATGTTGACAGTGGCGTGTTGAAGTCTCCCATTATTATTCTATGGGAGTCTAATTCTCTTTGTAAGTCTCCAAGGACTTGCTTTATGAATCTGGGTGCTCCTGTATTGGGTGCATATATATTTAGGATAGTTAGCTCTTCCTGTTGAATTGATCCCTTTACCATTATGTAATGGCCTTCTTTGTCTCTTTTGATCTTTGATGGTTTAAAGTCTGTTTTATCGGAGACTAGGATTGCAACCCCTGCTTTTTTTTGTTCTCCATTTGCTTGGTAGATCTTCCTCCATCCCTTTATTTAGAGCCTATGTATGTCTCTGCATGTGAGATGGGTCTCCTGAAGACAGCAGACTGATGGGTCTTGACTCTTTATCCAGTTTGCCAGTCTGTGTCTTTTAATTGGAGCATTTAGTCCATTTACATTGAAGGTTAATATTGTTATGTGTGAACTTGATCCTGCCATTATGATATTAACTGGTTATTTTGCTCATTAGTTGATGCAGTTTCTTCCTAGCCTCGATGGTCTTTACATTTTGGCATGTTTTTGCAATGGCTGGTACCGGTTGTTCCTTTCCATGTTTAGGGCTTCCTTCAGGGTCTCTTGTAAGGCAGGCCTGGTGGTGACAAAATCTCTAAGCATTTGCTTATCTGTAAAGAATTTTATTTTTCCTTCACTGATGAAACTTAGTTTGGTTGGATATGAAATTCTGGGTTTAAAATTCTTTTCTTTAATAACGTTGAATATTGGCCCCCACTCTCTTCTGGCTTGTAGAGTTTCTGCCGAAAGATCTGCTGTCAGTGTGATGGGCTTCCCTTTGTGGGTAACCCGACCTTTCTCTCTGGCTGCCCTTAAGATTTTTTCCTTCATTTCAACTTTGGTGAATCTGGCAATTATGTGTCTTGGAGTTGCTCTTCTGGAGGAGTATCTTTGTGGCGTTCTCTGTATTTACTGAATTTGAATGTTGGCCTGCCCTGCTAGGTTGGGGAAGTTCTCCTGGATGATATCCTGTAGAGTGTTTTCCAATTTGTTTCCATTTTCCCCCTCACTTTCAGGCACCCCCATCAGACGTAGATTTGGTCTTTTTACATAATCCCATACTTCTTGCAGGCTTTGTTCATTTCTTTTTCTTCTTTTTTCTTTTGGTTTCTCTTCTCGCTTCATTTCATTCGTTTGATCCTCCATCGCTGATACTCTTTCTTCCAGTTGATCGAGTCGGTTACTGAAGCTTGTGCATTTGTCACGTATTTCTCGTGTCATGGTTTTCATCTCTGTCATTTCGTTTATGACCTTCTCTGCATTAATTAGTCTAGCTGCCAATTCTTCCACTCTTTTTTCAAGATTTTTAGTTTCTTTGCGCTGGGTACGTAATTCCTCCTTTAGCTCTGAGAGGTTTGATGGACTGAAGCCTTCTTCTCTCATCTCATCAAAATCATTCTCTGACCAGCTTTGATCCGTTGCTGGTGATGGGCTGTGCTCCTTTGCAGGGGGAGATGCGCTCTTATTTTTTGAATTTCCAGCTTTTCTGCCCTGCTTTTTCCCCATCTTTGTGGTTTTATCTGTCTCTGGTCTTTGATGATGGTGACGTACTGATGGGGTTTTGGTATAGGTGTCCTTCCTGTTTGATAGTTTTCCTTCTGACAGTCAGGACCCTCAGCTATAGGTCTGTTGGAGATTGCTTGAGGTCCACTCCAGACCCTGTTTGCCTGGGTATCAGCAGCAGAGGTTGCAGAAGATAGAATATTGCTGAACAGTGAGTGCACCTGTCTGATTCTTGCTTTGGAAGCTTCCTCTCAGGGGTGTACTCCACCCTGTGAGGTGTGGGGTGTCAGACTGCCCCTAGTGGGGGATGTCTCCCAGTTAGGCTCCTCAGGGGTCAGGGACCCACTTGAGCAGGCAGCCTCCCCCTTCTCAGATCTCAACCTCCGTGTTGGGAGACCCACTGCTCTCTTCAAATCTGTCAGATAGAGTCGTTCACGTCTGCACAGGCTTCTGCTCCTTTAGCTGAGCCCTGTCCCCTGAGGCGCAGTCTGCAGAGACAGGCAGGTTTCCTTGAGCTGCTGTGAGCTCCACCCAGTTCGAGCTTCCCAGTGGCTTTATTTACCTACTTAAGCCTCAGCGATGGCAGGCGCCCCTCCCCCAGCCTCGCTGCTGCCTTGCGGTTAGATTGCCGCAGACTGCTGTGTTAGCAAGGAGGGAGGCTCCGTGGGCGTGGGACCCTCCCGGCCAGGTGTGGGTTATAATCTACGGTGTGCCGGTGTTACAGCGCAGTATTGGGGTGGGAGTTACCCGATTTTCCAAGTGTTGTGTGTCTCAGTTCCCCTGGTTAGGAAAAGGGACTGCCTTCCCCCTTGTGCTTCCCAGGTGAGGCTATGCCTCGCCCTGCTTCAGCTCTCGCTGGTCAGGCTGCAGCAGCTGACCCACATGGATTGTCCGGCACTCCCGAGTGAGATGACCCCAGTACCTCAGTTGAAAATGCAGAAATCACCGGTCTTCTGTGTCGCTCACGCTGGGAGATGGAGACTGAAGCTGTTCCTATTCAGCCATCTTGCTCCGCCCCCCCAGGATATAAATTCTTATCAGATATTGCTATGTGTTATACTACACCCTTACAAATGTGTAAGTACCTTAAACTTTTCAATGTTTGCCAAAATGTTGAATGGTAACAATCTCATTTTAGTTGCACTTAAATACTAGAAATCAAGAATTATTTTGTATAATTGTGTTCATTTATTTTACTTATAATATTTCTAGTTCATATTGTTGTTTCTTTGTTTTAATATTACTTGATATATATAATGCTGTTCTCATTCATAAATATGTTAGTTACATTAGCTTTTTTTTTTTGGACAAGAATCTCTCTCTATTGCCAAGGCTGGAGTGTACTGGTGCAGTCTCTGCTCACTGCCACCTCTACCTCCCAGGTTCAAGCAATTTTCTTGCCTCAGCCTCCCGAGTAGCTGGGATTACAGGCATGCGACACCATGCCTGGCAAATGTTTGTATTTTTAGTAGCGATGGGGTTTCACCATGTTGGCTTGGCTGGTCTCGAACTCCTGACCTCAGGTGATTCATCTGCTTTGGGCTCCCAAAATACTGGGATTACAGGTGTGAACTACCATGCCCAGTCCACATAAGTGTTTATATAACATTTTCTTAAATAGTATTTTTTGAGTATATGATCATATAATTTTTTAAACAACAATTTTCTACCTTTCTTCTAAAATTAACTATCTTAATAATTTATCTAGTTTTATTCACAAAGATCTCTAGTAAATGATTTATACTTTCAAAGGCAGCAGTCAGGCTTTTCCAGTTGTAGAATTCAGTGGAAATTTTCTAACATATCAGCATTATAATGGTTGCTGGAGATTACTTTTTAAAAATTACCATGTATTCCTTAATGCTGGCATTTTCTTTTGAGTCTAACAACTTTTTTAATCTAATCTCAGAAATGTGTGATGTTATAAAAATATTTCATGTGAAAAAAATATTTAATTTCCTTATGCCATGAATTTCATTAATAAAGTCCTGAATATTAAAATGTTTTACACTTCCTTGTAAAACATGTTTAGTGTGTTATTTTTTTCAACTATATTATTCATGTGCTTGGCTGATAGTTTTTCTTTCTCTTCATCTTTCTATTTCTTTTCCCTACTGCATCTGGTTCCTTTTTTTCTTTCCCTCTCATTCTGTCAACTATGTTAGCTTTTTATGTCACAATCACTCTATAAAATATCCTTTTAGAATACTACACGATGCTAGCCAGCTTTTCCTGGGCTTTAGAACAAGTTATATAAACAGTCTTTAACCATCCCTTGAAGTATGATAGGATTTACATCCTAACTGTATGGAACTGGTGCATTTGTTATGGGTTGCATTAGTTTCCCATTGCTGCTTTAATGAATTTTGATAACTTGATGGCTTGAAATAACTTTGTGTTAAAATCAAGAGTTGCATTTCTCTTGTAGCTTCTAGAGGAGCGTATTAGTCCGTTCTCATGCTGCTTATAAAGACATATCAGAGATGGGGGAATTTGTAAAGGTAAGAGGTTTAATTGACTCACAGTACCACAGGGTTGGGGAGGTCTCTGCAACCTTACAATCATGGTAGAAGGGGAAACAAACACACCCTTTTTCACATGGCAGCAGTAAGGAGAAGTGCAGAATGAAGGTGGGGGGAAAGCCTCTTACAAAACCATCAGAAATCATAAGAACTCATTCACTATCATGAGAACAGTATGGAGGTAACTGCCTCCATGATTCAATGGCCTCTCACTATGTCCCTCCCACAATATGTGCGGATGATGGGAATTACAATTCAGGATGAGGTTTGGGTGGGGGCACAGCCAAAACACATCAGTGAACATCAGTTTCCTTATATTCCCCAACTCTTCAGGCTGCCTGCATTTTCCCTTCGTGGCACTCTTCCTTCCTCAAGGCAAGAATAGTTTGTATAATTTTCTCATTGTCATTCTAACCATTCTAGCCTTCACTCTAGCCATCAACTTTTGTTCCTCCTCCTTCCACATTTAAAGACTTACAGTTATATTGATCCCACTTAGATAGTTCATTAGAATCTTTCAATTTTAAAAGTCATCTGATTAGAAACCTTATTTCTATCTGGTACTATAACTTGTCTTTGACATGTGATGTAACATATTCACAGGCTCCAGGGAGTAGGAGGTGAACGTCTTTGGTGTGCAATTTTTCTGTCTATCACAACAGCATTTGACCACCTTTAAAGTTTATTCTTTGTTTTTTCTTTATTACTTCATTTAAATCAGTATTGTTAAATAACATTTCACCAGGGGATCATATGTTAAGTTTAGAGTTTCAAATACATGATGTAAATTTGTACATTCTTTTAATTATTTGATCACATACGTATCAAAAAATATGACTATTTTTATGTTTTGCTGTTGTTTATTTCATCATTTTATTTTTCAACAGAAATAAGCACTTTTCTGCATTTTAGTAATATTGCTTTTTTACAAATAACCAGCTTTCACTTATGTCAATAATTTTTTTTGGTAGTCTCTTTTTAAAAAAATACATTTATTTGGGTTTTAAATATCAATCATGTTGTTATATCTTGTGCTTATGTGGTTCTTCCTTTTTCCTCTTTCTCATGTGAAAATTGGATTTTAGTCTTTATTTTGTAATAAGTTAATTTAACACTAAATTTCCTCTGAGTAATTCATCAGCCATATCCCAAAGTTTTTGTTGTGTCATGCTTTCATTATTATTCATTTTTAAGTTATTGCCTACATTCCCTGACAGTTAATAAGGAAATAAATAAATTATAATAAATAATAAGTTATTTGTTGTTATTTTGTCCTTAAATCTTCAACGTATTCAGATCAATTTTTTTAAATAAAATATCCTAGTGAACAGAGTTTTTTTTACAACTGACCTGTTACACTGTCATTTAAAGTATGATGACCAAATATAAGTTATTTTATATATATATATATATATATATATATATATATACACACACACACACACACACACACATATATAGTTTATTAATGACATGGTTTGTCTTTGTCCCCACCCATACTTCATCTTGAATTGTAACTCCCACAATTCCCATGTGGGAGATAATTGAATTATGGGGGTGGATGTTTCCTGCACTGTTCTTATTGTAGTGAATGAGTCTCATGAGATCACATAGTTTTAAAAACAGTTTTTCTGCTCATTCTCTGGTTTTTCCTGCTGCCATCCATGTAAGATGTGACTTGCTCCTCCTTGCCTTCCACCATGATTTCAGCCCCCCCACCAGCCATGAAGAACTGTAAGTCCATTAAACTGCTTTATTTTCTAAATTCCCCAATCTCAGGTATGTCTTTATCAGCAGCATGAAAACAGACTAATACAGTAAATTGGTACTGGGAGTGGGTTGCTGTTGAAAAGACACCTGAAAATGTGGAAGCGCCTTTGGAATTGGGGAACAGGCAGAGGTTGGAAGAGTTTGGAGGACTCAGAAGAAGTCAGGAAAATGTGGGAAAGTTTGGAATTTCCTAGAGACTTGTTAAATGGCTTTGTCCAAAATGCTGATAGTGACATGGACAATAAAGTCCAAGCTGAGGTGGTCTCAGGTGGAGATGAGGAACTCATTTGGAACTGGAACAACATTTGCTCTTGTTATGTTTTAGCAAAGAGACTGGCAGCATTTCATTACATGATTATATTGCATACATATAAATGATATATGTTATGAATATATTATTTATACTTCCAAATTATTAAACATATATTTTAGTGGCTTCTATAATCTTACTATGTTTAAATATTATATTTTATGACATTATTTCCTTTGGCTGTGGTATATGCTTTCAGTGCTAATTCTTTCAGAGACAGCCAATGGGTTTTAAATTTCCTATATTAAATTTCTTACTCTTTACAAGTTCTGAACTTTCATTATGTCTTTAAAATTAACTGTTGCTATGTTCTGTTCACATTTCACATAATGGATTGACTGGTTTCAAAATAATTTTCCTCAAATCTCTGTGAATATTGCAACATCATCTTTCAACATGTGATTTTGTTAATGAAATGTCAACATAGTTTTCCTTCTTTTGTTTTCTAGATATGGTCTTGCTCTGAAAGTTTTTAGTATTTTCATGTCCTGTTACAAAGCATGAAGCTTTGGATTCAAATCCTTGCTCTACTTCTTACCTACTACTTACCAGTACCTCTATTAAAAATATATTAGCCCTCTTATATTAATCCTTGATATCTTCTAACTTTTTAGCACATTTTTAAAAATTGCTATCTGTAATTCCCTTGTCTTGGTATTTTAATTTTCTGTTTGAGTTTTATTTATTTGATTTCCTTTTCAGCCTTATGTTGATTATATTTAATTTAGGCAATGTTTATCAATTTGTCTATAATTCTTTCTGATTGCTTCATTTTCTTAATCCTTATAGTTGTTGTCTGGTTTCAATCATCTCTCAAATTTCTCATAACTAGCATATATATTTTATTAAACTCTCCTTTATTCCCTGGATTTCCTTTTAGCATCTTTTCCAGGCACCTTGACTGATTTCTTTTTTCTTTTTTCTTTAATATTCTTTGTTTTCTTCAAGTACCTTATGATTCTTAGTGATTGATTTGAGTTTATGGGTTTAAGTAGAAGGGATATGAGTTTAAGTAGAAGGGATAATCAAACACTATGTGTAAAAAGTTCAGAACTGTTTTGTTAAGTTCACTCAGCGTCTCTTAGTATGAGGCTTGCAGCAAACTTTAGGACAGTCTCTGGCAGCTAAAATAAGGAATAATTTCTTCCGACACTTAAAATATAAGTAAATTTCTTCCATGAATGAAATGACTTCTCTCCTACCTCCCCACTCCATTTCTCAACCTGTCCGGACTTTCCTGAAGCTCTCTCCTTCTTTCTCATTATTCTGTGTGTTAACAAAACCTGACCCCAAGCAAGTAGTTCTTATTATTTATGGTACAGCTTTTGGTTTTTAGATTGCCATTGGGTATTAGGGGTTGTAGACAGAAAGTAGCTGGACTCATTTGATCAACTGGTTAGGATTTTTGTCTTTAATTAATTACTATGATAGCTACTTAGTACTCTCTCTCTCACGCTTTGTGGATCTCCACCCTTCATTTGTCATATTGGGGTTATAGTTTTTCTGTTCTTATTTATCTGATATTAATTACTTTATACCTTTTCTATATTTTTCAAAAATTTTGGAATTCCTGTTTCTTTCCATAAAATTGGAAATTAATCTGGTGTGGTATGCATAAACATACACACTTGTGTATGTGTGTCAAATATGCACACATATGCAGAGTAGTCATAAGAGATCACATAGAAGAGGACAAGTCAAGTGTATATGCTCAGACTATCTAATTAGTCCATCTTTACTATGTTTCAGAATTTTATTTTGTGTACCGGGATATTTGTGACTAGTAATTGAACAGCCAGAATTTCCTTTATACAATGAAACAAGGAGTTTTGTATTGTATTAAAAAATTAAAAATATAATTGTCACATGTACTCTGTCATCAGTGAAATACCATGAGAATATCTAGGTCTTTTAAAAGCTTGGATGTTCAAACCGCTCCTCTGCAGCAAGAATTTCCCAGCCTTGGCCACCTGTCCTGATTCAACTCTAAGTAGAAATATGTGATAAATATTCTTTTAATTTTTTTTGTAAGAGAGACAGGGTTTCACTCTGTTGCCCAGACTGGAGTGTAGTGGTACGATCACAGCTCACTGCACCTTTAACTCCTGAGCTGAAGTGATCCTCACACCTCAGCATTTGAGTAGCTAGGACTACAGACATAAACCACCAAACCCAGATGATTTTTTAAAATTATTTTTTTAGAGATGGGGGTCTCACAGGCTCCATGACAACTCTTCCCTTAAGACTTTCACATTCTTCTTTCTACATCAAAAATGAAAAACAAAACAAAACAAAAAGTATACCACCTGAAGTCACTTTCAAAAATTCTAAAGTGTACATCTACCTGTACTCTTTAGAGTTGTCTGTGTCTTAGAGCCTCTTGTAGAGGCAATGTTACAGTTTTTACTGAGTTATACAAAGCTCCTGTTATCCCTCCATTAATTTGAGCAATACTTACAGAGCACCTACTATGTGAAGGATACCATCCTCAGCATTGCGATACATGTGTAAAGAGAAGAAAACAAATCAATATTTCTTCCTTCATTAACTTACATTCTAAAGAGTATCTCAAGTATTTTCTCCTTTCATTCACAGTAGAACTAAAGCTAATGCTAAAGGGCCTAATGTTTTAAAAACCGCTAATTTAAGTCATTTGCAGCAAATTCAATAACTATAAAATACATTGGAAATAATTTAGAATAATAATTACAGATTTTTTATATTGATACTTGATGGTATCAGCAGTTAATGAGTTATAAAATGGTTAACGTTTCTACTTTTATATTAAGCATTTAACATAGTTTGTCTAGAAATTTTTGATGGTTTCTCCTATTTTTCCAAATTAGACTAGTAACACAGCAATTCAAAAAATATTTGATTTTAAGGTATGCCAATCATTCTTAAATAAGATTCTAGTTCAGAAAAACGGGTTTTTCAGATGAAGGCTGGGTCAACAATCTGCCAGAGTTTCTAGTTCAGAAATGAAAATGTCAGTCACTCATAATGTTTCAAAGTATCTGGACACTTGACACTGCATAGATAGACAAATCTATGGGTGAGGGAGCTGAATTTTTATGTTATTTCTGTTGTTCCATCAGCGTATACTGAGGTAATGCAGTCCCAGAGGCACTCGCTCAGTTCAGATGAGTTTCAACAAGGTTCAAGAAATTAAGAATAGTTTAAGCCACCATATCAAGATATTCCAGGATATGTCAGCCTATTCTGATGCAACTCCATGGACATTATAGGACAGTTATTCCTTTAACTCTTTATCGTTCTTTCTTAACCTCCATGTAAAAAGAAATCCAACTAATTCATGCTACTTTTATAAATTAAGATGTATTGTCATCTTAGGGCAAAGTAATTTTTCCCTCCTCTGATACCATACCACAATGAGCTGAATGCCTTCAAAGCACTTATATACAAATCAGCCTAAACTTGAATCAGAAAAATTTCCCTGATATTCTCATTTAAACCTAAGAATAAATTATATACATAAATCATATGGTTTTATGTATGACATATATATTCATATATATGTCACATATATAATCTTATATATTTAATATATCTATATAATGTTACAGTGGTATGAGAAATATGAGGTAGTCAGCATCAGTTATATTGCAAATAGCTATTGCTCTCCTTGACATAGTCCCAATTTTATAAATTTTACTAAAAATAATTCACTTTTTAATCGCTTTTTGTGGTTATCAAGCATGATTTTATCAAATTCTTACATGAGGCTCAAATTGAAGATACAAAAGTTCTGATAAATACAGCAGCACTTGCCACATGTAAGCTACCTTTTAGGCCACTGATCTTATTTTACTTCATGTTATGTCTGTTCATAGAGCACTGCCATCCCATACAGCATCATTGTCTCTAAGACTTGTTTCTACCTTTGTACTCTCTAATGAACTCATCTGAGACAGTGGAGATTAGGCCACAAAGCAGACTAAGAAGATGCCCCAGAATACAGTGACTCTACTCATCGCCACAACATATACAACAGAGAAAATTATCTCACAGATCATCAAAAACATGGTCATCTGTTTCCTGGGGAAATTGAAGCCGAACTAGAAACCCTTACAACTTTGAAAATGCGACTCTGTGATCTATATCCTTGCTCTCCTACTCCTCACCATTTCTACCCCCATTAACATGGGAGTTGAAAAAGTTCAACACCTACCCATTAACACCTTGAAAGGATTTTGCTTTCTTCCTCATTCTTCCTGTTCTCCAGACATTATAGTAAGAAATTACTGTCTTAGAAAAGCTCTTAAATTTAATCTGCTATGAAAAGATTTGATTACTTTTTTCTTTGCAATTTCTTGTGTTTATATGCCTTTGGGAGAGTTTGATAAATATTTCTTTCTTATTCTTTGCTTTAAATTGATCTCTGGGAAATTTTTAGGAGGTTTTATGTATTCTTCACAGTTTTTCACTTTGCTTCCCTAATACAAAGTGACAATGGATTTTTAGCTGACTCTTCTATTATTTAACAATTTTGAAAGTTTTCTTGCTGTTGTATCCATTCTTATTTTATTAGTTTAATTAAACTAAAACATTTATTCCGATTACACATTTCATTTACCTTCCTTAACAATTAATTAGAAAATAAAGTACAGAATACAATTTTTTCATATGGAACTTTTCAAATAAGTGTCCCAATCAAGTAAATGTATACATTTACAGACAATTGACATAGTAAGGTTATACTTACTCTTATATCCCTAGCTAGTCATGCAACATGAGAAAAACCCCCAGACTTCCTGGTCCTTTAATCTTTTCATTGATAAATATAGAGGATGAGATAAGATTATTCTGAAGCTTCCTCCACATGTATAATGACCTATTATTCTAAAGCATAGTCGGTGTAGCTTCTTAGACACTCATAGTTTATTCTACATTTAGCTGGGTATTCTTTGAAAATTTTTACAGTAGCAAATAACCTTTTTTATTTATCTATATGTGAGATTGACTTTTGCAATCTTGAAGACAGGACTTAAACGTAGAACCTAGAGTTGTAAAAAAGACAATCACAAATTCTTCATTTAGGGCACAGTGAATTCTACTTAGTTCCTGGCCTCATACACTTTACTGTAGATACAATAATGTACAATTATGATTGATTGAGAGTACACACTGAATCCTGGCTGAAAGTGTCTGATCCTTATAGGGCATCATTTTGTAGCTGATGTCTCAGCTATACCTTCTTTAGGTTATTCAAACATCATATGAAGTCATTTGCTTCCAGATAGTGCGAGAACATGATACAACTTTCTTGCTCTAGAGTAGGTCCATTGGTTATGTGGGATCCTGTGTAAGGGATCACATATTCTGTGAGCTCTAGGATAGTACTGCTGATTTAGGTCTTATGGACAGGTAAGGGAAATTCATATCAAGAATATATTTGTATCATATTCCAGCCAGGCACAGTGGCCCATGTCTGTAATCCCAGCACTTTGGGAGGCTGAGACAAGCAGATCGCTTGAGGCCAGGAGTTCCAGTCCAGCCTGGACAGCATAGTGAAATCCGATCTCTACTAAAAATGCAAACATTAGCCAGGGGTGGTGTCATACTCCAGTAATCTCAGATACTTGGGAGGCTGAGGCATGAGAATCACTTGAGCCCTGGAGACCCAGGTTTCAGTGAGTCAAGATCATGCCACTGCACTCCAGCCTGGGTGACACAGTGAGACTCTCTCTCTCTCTCAAAAAACAAAAAAACAAACAAAAAAAGAGTATAATTGTATTCCACTTTAGATGATTGCAAGTAATGTTTAATTGCTGATTATCCCTCTCAGCATCTTATTAATAAAATTAATAAATCCTATTAATTATTAAATATAAATTAAATATGTGTGCTCCCATCAACAGCTATCCAGTTGCACTGCTTTATTATTGTCTCCATTAGATATAAATACCCCAGTGCATTTGTCTTTCACTGACACAACCCAGGCCTAGAGAAAACTTGAGAAGGTCATGAGATGAGCTTTTAAGTATGAGCATTTGGAAGTTTGGATATCTATGCTGCTCTCTGTTCTGCCGCCCCATTGATTCTATATCTCTCTAGGTACAAAATCTGAAACTAGTATTTTTGTTCTCATAAAATGCCTTCAGTCCTCAATTATCCTCAGTGGCCTGATAGTAACATGACTAGGTGACTGTGCATTCCCTTAGATTACTACTAAGTTTCACTTCAGTTAAAACCTGGAAATCTTTGCATACAAAATTTTAATATGCAGAGTATGCATTTAGCTTAATGATTCCTATTGTCATTTAATGAAATAATCTTAAAATGAGGGGAGTACAAGCAACAAGAGAATAGACCAGTGTGTTATTTGTGTAATTCTATAATATACTTTAAACCATTTTAAATGTTTAAACGAAAGTTAAACTGTAACATGGGGAACATTTATCATGATCTGTTTTCTGTCTTGCTTTAGGAATTGTTTCTATTCCTTGGGTGAATTTGCATCCTCAGGTTCTACGTTTTGACATGTGGAATGATGCTATTAATTTATGCTCTATATGAACATTGAATATTTTAGGTAGTTTGTTTTATTCATTTTTTTAAACCCAAAACTTAACAAGCCAACAAAAATAACCAAAAAATGGAAACAAAAATTACAACTAACAATAATAAGGGAAAAAAGCTTCTATTGTTCAGCTATTGTCCTATAATAAAGCACTGAAAAAGTCAGTAACATACAAGAGTATAGAAATATCATGCTAATAAGCCTCTGGTCAGCTGGAGCGGATCCATATAAGGCTGCAGGTCTGTGAACCAATGAGAATGGCTCTGCTTCATGCTTTTCTAGGACTAGTGGACTTCCTGGAAATAGAGTAGGAAAGAAGATATATAGAATACAGCCTGTTTGATGATTTGAGTGATAAACCACACACACAAATTATATTGCCTTTAAAATATTTGAGAAAGTTGAAATTATACAAACTATTTTCATTGTTTTCTTTAAAAATATTGATTTAGTCTTTGTATATCATGTGCCAAACATTGTGGTAAATCCTAGAGATGCAAAGTTGAGCAAAGCAGACATATTGTCTTCTCTAGGAAGCTCACATTATGATGTATCCAAGAATGGATGTTCAAGCTAAATCCCAGATTCTCATTTGGAAAATCTCTTTTTCACGTGGCTATATTTCAACTTGGGTAAATGTACATAAGAAAAGTTTTTACTTATTTTTTAAAAAAATTGTCCTTTTTATAAAAATGTTTTAGTCTTTAATTTTAATTCCATTTTACAATATTATAAAGCCTGAAATTAATGTTTTTTGAGGCAGAGTTTTGCTCTTGTTGCCCAGGCTGGAGTGCACTGGTGCAATGTCGGCTCACTGCAACCTCCGCCTCGGGTTCAAGTGATCCTCCTGCCTCATCCTCCCGAGTAGCTGGGATTACAAGTGCCCACCACCACATCTGGCTATTTTTTAAATATTTTTAGTAGAGATGGGGTTTCACCATATTGGCCAGGCTGATCTCGAACTCCTGACCTCATGTGATCCGCCCATCTCAGCCTCCCAAAATGCTAGGATTACAGGCGTAAGCCACTGTGCCTAGCCTAAAATTCATTGTAATCCATCGCTCATTTGCTGTGTAACTTTGAAAACTTATTTTGTCCAGTATTCTCTCACCAGTATTCTCATATATAATATAAAAGAAATATGAATGATAATCTTTATTCTCCTGGCTCAAAGTATTCTCATTTCCCATGGGCACCATTCACATATTAATCTTTTACATTTTAATTTTTAAAGAACCTGTTAAACCTCTGCTCTTAAGCTCACTTCTTGTGTGTCCATGTCCTTGATTTCCTTTTCATTAGAAAATGAACCTCAGATATCATCCCAGACAACAAGGCTGCTTCAGAAGGGATCCAGTTTCAACTTCTGCATATGGCTAACCAGTAATCCCTGCACCATTTATTGATTAGGGAGTTATTTCCCTATTGCTTTATTTGTCAACTTTGTCAAAGGACAGATAGTTGTAGGTGTATGACTTTATTTCTGGGTTCTCTAAACTGTTCTGTTAATCTGTGTATCTACGTGTGTACCACTGCCATGATGTTTTGGTTACTGTAGCTCTGTAGTATAGTTTGAATTCTGCTAGTGTGGTGCCTCTAGCTTTGTTCATTTTGCTTAGGGTTGCCTTGTATTTTAGGGCACTTTTTAGGCTTCATACAAATTTTAAAACAGGGTTTCGTTTTGTTTTTTAGTTCTGTGAAAAATGCCATTGGTAGTTTGATAGGATAGCATTCAATCTCTAAATTGCTATCAGCAGTATGGCCATTTCCAACAAACGGATTCTTCCTATCCACAAGTATGTAATATTTTCCCATTTGTTTGTGTCATCTCTGATTTATTTCAGTGTTTGGTAATTTTCATTGTAGAGATCCTTCGCCTCCCTGGTTAGCTAGATTCCTAGGTAATTTATTCTTTCTGTGGCTATTGTGAATGAGATTGCATTCTGGATTTGGCTCTCATCTTGGATGTTATTGGCGTATATAAATGCTACCGAATTTTATACAGTGATTTTGTATCCTTATACTTTGCTGAAGTTGTTTATCAGATTTAGGAGGTTTTAGGCAGTGACTATGGTGTTTTCTAGGTACAGAATTATATAATCTATATACGGAGATAGTTTGACTTAATCTCTTTCTATTTGGATGCCTTGTGTATCTTCCTATTGCCTGATTTCTCTGGCTGGGATTTCCATTACTACGCTATATAGGAGTGGTGGGATTGGGCATCCTTCTCTTATTCTGGTACTCAATGCTTCTAACTTCTCCATGTTCAGTATGATGTTGCCTGTGTGTTGGTCATAGATGACTGTTGTTGCTTTGAGGTATGTTCTTTAAAAACCTGCTTTGTTGAAGGATTTTAATTGAAGGGATGTTGGATTACATCAAAAGTCTTTTCTGCATTTATTGAGAGGATCATATAGTTCTTTAAAATTATTTTTATGTGATGAATCACATTTATTAATTTTCATATGTTGAACCATCCTTTTATCCCAGGGATAAAGCCTACATTATAGTGGAGGATTAGCTTTTTGATGTGGTGCTGGATTTGGCTTGCAAGTATTTTGTTTAGGATTTTTGTGTCTATGTTCATCAAGTATATTGCCAGAAGTTTTAAGTTTTTTTTTTTTTTTTTTTTTTTTTTGCTGTGTCTCTGCCAGGTTTTGGTATCAGAATGATGCTGGCCACATAGAGTGAGTGAGGGAGAAGTACCTCCTCCTGAATTATTTGGAATAGTTTCAGTAGGAAGGATATCAGCTCTTCCTTATACATTTGGAAGAATGTGTCTGTGAATCTATCTGGTCCTGGTCTTTTTTCTGGTTGGTAGGTTTTTTACTACTAATTCCCTTTTGGAACTCATTATTTTTCTCTTCAGGGATTTAATTTTTTCCTGGCTGAATTTTGGGAGACTGTGTATTTCCAGGAATTTATTCATTTCCTCTAGGTTTTCCAGTTCGTGGGCATACAGTTTTTTTCTAATAGTGTCTGAGGGTTTTTCATATTTCTGTGGGATCAGTTGTAAAGTTCCTTTTGTCACCTACTATTGCATGTATGTCTTTTGGTTTTTTTAGTCTACCTAGAAGTCTATCCATCTTATTTATTCTTTCAAATAACCAATTAATAATTGTGTTAATCTTTTGTATGGTTTTTCACCTCCCAATTTTATTCTGTCCAACTGTTTTGCATTATTTCTTATTTTCTGCTAGCTTTGGGGTTGGTTTACTTTTATTTCTCTAGTTCCCCTAGTTGTGATAATGGATTTTTAATTTGAGATGTTTACCTTTTTGATGTGAGTGTTTTACACTGTAAAATTTCTTCTTATCAATGTTTTTGCTGTGTCCCAGAAATTCTCATATTTTATATCCTCGTTCTCCTTAGCTTCAAAGGATTTTTTGATTTCTCTCCCAATTTCATTGCTTACCCAAGTGACTCAGTAGGAAGGTTGTTTAATTTTCATGTAATTGTATGGTTATGAGTGATTTTTGTTAGTATTAATTTCTACTTTTATTACACTGCGGTGTATGAGTGTGGGTGATATAATTTCAGTTTCTGTGAATTTGCTGAGGATTATTTTATGGTCGATTGTGTGGCTGATTTTAGAGTATATGCCATGTGCAGATGAGAAGACTGACTGCTGTTTTGGGGTGAAGAGTTCTGTAGATGTCTGTTAGATCCATTTGGTCAAGTGTCAATGTTCCGGTCCCTAATATTTTTGTTAGTTTTCTGCCTTAATGATCTAATACTGTCAGCGGGATGTTGAAGTTCCTCATTGTTACTGTGTGGCTAGCTGCATTTCTTCAATGATCCCTAAGAACTTGATTTTATAAATCTAGGTGCTCTTTTTCTGGGTGAATACATATTTAGGATATTTAGGTTTTCTTGTTGAATTGACCTCTTTACTAATGTGTAATGCCCTTCTTTGTCTTTTTCTTTATCTTTGTTGTTTTAAAGTCTGTTTCATTTTTCTGAAATTTGAATAGCAATATGTGGGTTTTTTTTTTTTTCCATTTTCTTGGTAGATTTTTCTCCATCATTTTATTTGAATCTATGAGTGTCATTGACTGTGAGATGGATATCTTGAAGACAGCATAGAGTTGGGTCCTGTTTCTTTATCCAACTTGCCACTCTGTGCCTTTTAAGTGCGTGTTTCATCCATTTACATACAAGGTTGATGTTGATATGTGTGGATTTTATTCTGTCGTAGTGTTGTTAGCTGGTTATTATACGTATGTGATTATGTGCTTGCTTTATGGTATCAATGGTCCATGTACTTAGGTGTGTTTTTTTGTGGCAGCTGTTAATGGTCTTTCTTTTCCATATTTATCATACCCTTCAGGACCTCTTGTAAGGCAGGTCTTAAAGGTGTAGTAGGTCCTTGTATTCCCTTAGCATTTACTCGTCTAAAAGGATCTTATATTTCTGTGGCTTGTGGGGCTTAGTTTGATTGAATATGAGGTTCTTGTTTGAAGAATACTGAATATAGGCTCCCAGTCTCTTCTGGCATGTACGGTTTCTGCTGAATGATCTGCTGTTTGTTAGCCTGATGAATGGGGTGCTCTTTATAGGTGATCTGCCCCTCCTCTGTCTTTTTCTTTCATTTTGATATTGGAGAATCTGATGACTATGTATCTTAGGAATGGCCATCTTGTACAGCATCTCAAAGAGGTTCCCTGCATTCCCTGAATTTGAATGTTGGCCTGTGTAGCAAGGTAGGGGAAATTTTCGTGAATAGTTTCCTTAAATATGTTCTTCAATTTGCTTGGTTTCTTTCCCTTTTGGGAATATCAGTGAGTCATAGATTTGATTTCTTTACATGATTCCATGTCTTTTGGAGATTTTGTTCATTCTTTATTATTTTTTCTTTATTTTTGTTTGATGGAGAACCAACTTTGAGCTCTGATATTCTTTCCACAGTTTGGTTGATTACGCTTGTTTATACTTGCAATTTTATTCTTTCTGTATATATATTTTCTTTCTGTCCAGATAAAAATTCTGTCCTGAATTTGATTATTATTTTCATGTATCAATGTATATAAATATATATACACACACATATATATATACACACACATGTGTATACATATGTATTTTCTTTCTGTCCAGATAAAATTTCTGTCAAATACATATATATATGTATATATACACACACACAAATATATATATATGCCTGTATATATATATATATGATAGGAGAGAAATACACAGGAGTAGTTTAAACTATACTGGAAATGTTGCATTTTTAACCCAGTTGGCAATTTAAGTGTTTGGTTTAGCTTTTTTGGCATTTTTAAATATATTTTTATATTATACATTTTATATATTGATTATTTTCAGAGAAAACGATAGAAGTGGTAAATAAAATGTGGTTTTTTGAAAACTTTTTCCATGGAAAGGAAATATGAACATTTTCAGACAGTTCAGCAAGTTCTGAAGGGGAAACGATGGTTTCCTTAGTTAATTCAGGATACATAAAATTATATTTATATGATACTAAATTAATAAGTTGAGAAGAGATGTTTTAGATTCTATTCTCTATGTCACAATCTCTCCAACTCTGAACATACAGACATTTCAGAAAAATGTCTGTATGGGAAAATGTCTATATAGGAAAACTGAAGGGAAAGAAAATACAAAACCAATCACATAAAGACAACTGATCAATCAGATTCTAGAGAGAAATCAAAGTAAGCTAAATCAGGAAGAAAACATTAATTAGCTTTGGTTGGGCATTTCTTTTAATTGCTTGTAATACGTGTCCTTTAACATCAGTTAACTTCTTAAGATCCACTGCAAAATGGCTGAGCAGGTATTTGCAAATTATTTCTCATTCTAACATTGATTTTCATTTCTAAGAAAATTTTCCTAATCAAGATAAAGTCAGATTATGTGTTCTATATAGTTACAGTAGGAAAAACATCACATACCTTTAACTCCCAGATTCGAATCTGCTTTCAACTCTCCTATGGCAGTTACCGTCATCTGATCAAAGCACTGAACTTGGCTTTGCCACTTACTCCGAGAATGTAATTTAACATTCTGGGCCCAAGGTGACTTCTCTCAAAAGTGAAGAAGCTAAAGAGGAAAGTACGGGTGCCAATTATTGTCCTACCACCCATCAACTGTGTTAGACTAAGCAAATCACTTAGCTTCCCTTTATTCATTTCCTTACTTGTAAGTCAGAACTACTAATTTCTCACTGTCAAGGTCATTTTAAGGATTATATGGCAATGTTTGTGTCAATATATATAATGGTTGACATATGACAGATGACCACTTCTTCAAAGCACATTATATCTCTGCATCTGCTCAATAGGCTTGTCCTACCTTTGAAGACGTTTCTGTCTTTTAAAGGCAGAATTATCCAACAATTATGAATTCATTACTTTTGTATGAGACAGCTTTCTGAAACTGAGGGTTTGAGGTTGCATCTTGTCTCACAATGGACAAGCTTTTGTACCACGTGTGGAAACAACAAAACAAGAGAAGTTAATTAGAGGAATGGTTATCCTTTCATGTTTTTTGTTTCTTTAGCATTGGCTTCACAACTAGTAGAACTTAAAGGAATAAAAGTAAACCAGGACTTTAACAATCTGTCAAAAAGTATTACCCAATCTAACTTTAATTCATTGGAATAATTTCATATTTGTATACCAGAGATAAGAAATTTCAACAATTCTAGTGAAATATGAGTATGTATTTGTTACCTTTCAGATAGTGGAATTTAAGTTCCCACACAGCCGTTTCAGTATGTCAAGGTAAGCTGATTCAGTCTTCTACTATTCAGCTTTTGCTTAATCAAACACAGTGAGCTAAAACAGAGTGGCTTTGATAGACATCCTTCTTCAAAAGGAGGTGAATTTCTTTTCAGTTTATGCTGCATAAGGATTTATACTCCCATTTATGCAGTTGTTTCTGCCCGGTTAAGAAATAAGTACTTTCTTACTTGTGCTTCCCATTATCATTTACTGTGCCCTTGGAAGAAATGCCTGCCTCCCTCTTCAGCCAGATGAATGCTATTCACTTGTCAAGATGCTCCTCCTGAAATCCTCCCTAGACTTTCTCTATAATAATTGGGCCATTGCTTTCTTTTTCGACTGTCGTGTTTACTTTATGCCTCTATCTCAGATTTTAAGAGTTATAATACCTTATACAGTATTACAAACATTTTTGAACATATGTTTTTCATATAGGTGTATAAGTTCATATTATGCTATATTAAATATCTTTCAAAATAGGATAAATTAGACAACTAACAAGTATAAAGAGGGTAGGTCAAGGCATGACTGAAACTTGTAATAAAATGAAAACTATGGAGTTGCACATATTTGCTAGATTTGAAATGTATAAATTTGACTTCTACCGTCATAGTAATGAAAGCCAGGTGGGAAAGGTAGTCAGTTACGTTAGGTTCTGAATAAATATGATGAAACCAAACCAAATGTCTAAAAAGCATAACATTTCCTGATGCAAATAATTTGTCAGGTGGCCCCCAAGGCGAGGATATTATGCAATGTCACGATCTTTCTCAACAGCGTCATTTTAGGGCCCATAGCAATGATATATGTGGCATCATTTCTTTCAATAGCCCTCAGTGTGGTTAAGGACATTTCAGCAAAATTCAATTCAGTGAAAGAAGTTCTACTGGATATCTACCTGCTATTGTTCAGCTATTATCCTCATCTTACCTTGTGTTAAGGGATCAATTTTAGACTGTCGGGAGAAAGTATGAACTGATCGATTTTAGAAAATCCTTCATAAATTTCCTTTCTCATAGCTGAACTTTTATACAGTAGATTGTTGGAATGTTCAAGACAAAGTAAAGCTGGTGGAATGTTCAAGACAAAGTAACGCTCCTTTCAATTCAGAGCTGTATTTATCAATTGATCCTGCTGAGAGTAAATGTGATATTCTTTTATAACATCAGAAAGGGAGTATAGGGTAGGATCTATATAATAATCATGCCTAAACAAGGTACATAGTTCTCATGGCAACCACTACAATATCAAAAAACAGTACCAGTGTTATGAGGTTATAACTAAGGAGTGGAATAGAAGGTAGGGAGTCAACACAGAATAAATCTTTTTGTTGTTATTACTAAATTTATTTATAAATTTAATTTTAAAATTAAAATATTTATCAAAATATGATTATTTCCAGGATGGAGTTTTAGGTTTGCCCTAATGAACAGACAAATGAGTTTCTGGGAATAAGTCTTAAAACATGGCCACTTGTATCTGATTGTAATTAACTACTAGACCACTTACCCACTAAGATCACTTATTATTCGTTTTAATTAGGTAGTAGTATCTACTTGTACGGACAGACATTTCTTTCCATTGTATATATTGAGAATATATATGTATACACACACACACATATATATGTGTGTGTGTGTATATAGAGAGAGCATTCAGTTTTTACAAGCATGGTATTAGATAATTAACAAAAAGATTAAAATGAATAGGGGGAGCTTTGACATGTAAAGAGTTTTGAAGTTGTCATTCCCATTCTTAATGGAGATCACACAATCACTACTGGGAAATCTACAGATATAGGCTATTTTAGACTAATAGTTGATATCTGCTTATCTGAAGCCATAAACCAGCAGGAACATGTAAATGGTAACTGGAATGAATGACTGGAGGCTCCCTTGAGAGTGGACAAAAGTCATGGAGGTGGGGGCAGGTCCCAAACTCATGAATATTTGCCATTGGGAACTTCATCAGATATCAATGATAGAGTCAAGAAAGGTCTCCTTATGGACTGACACAGGGAATAGAAAGGTAAACACATAAAATATGGCCAGAAATTTGTTCATAACAAAGGCCTATTCTCCATTAAAACATTAAATTCATATATAAGAAAAAAGAAAGATCCAAAATCAATAATCCAAATTTCTACCTTAGGAAACTAGGGAGAGAGAACAATTTAAGCCTAAAGCAAGCAGAATAAGATATATAATTAAAATTAGAGCAGAAAGCAATTAAATTGAAAAACAGGAAAACGATAGGCGAAATCAGTCTGAAGTTTTCTTTTTTTTCTTTCTTTCTTTTTTTTTTTTTAATATCTATGCCAAGTTTTAGAATGAGGATGATGCTGGCCTCATAAAATGAGGTAGGGAGGAGTCTCTTCTTTTCAATTGTTTGGAATAGTTTCAGTAAAAATGGTACCAGCTCTTCTTTGTACCTCTGGTAGAATTCAGCAGTAAATTCATCTGGTCCGGGGCCTTTTTTGATTGGTAGGCTATTTATTACTGCCTCAATTTCAGAACTTGTTATTGGTCTATTCAGGGATTCAGTTTCTTCCTGGTTCAGTCTTGGGAGGGTGTCTGTCTTCAGGAATTTATCCATTTCTTCTAGATGTTGTATTTCAGTTCATGTGCATAGAGGTGTTTATAGTATTCTCTCCTGGTTGTTTATATTTCTGTGGGGCCAGTAGTGATAGCTCCCTTGTCATTTTTGATTGTGTCCATTTGATTCTTCTCTCTTTTCCTCTTTGTCTAGCTAGTAGTAATCTATTTATTTTATTTTTATTTTTTTCTCAAAAAACCAGTTCCTGGATTG
>NW_022330869.1:0-15465 GCF_002776525.5 Piliocolobus tephrosceles | reverse complement strand
TGAAGTCAAGTAGCATCTATTCTAACTATTTCATATTTGTGAAACACCTGTCTCATGTGGCTATAAGCTCCATGTGGGCACAGCTGATCTCATAGTTCTTTTCCACTCTCATAGCACAGTGGCAGTCACCTACTGTGAAGATAAATGCTTACTGTTTAAAGTCAGAATGATTCAATCATATTAATAGTTATAAATCCTGCCCTTAGGCAGTTTCCATATGGTATGTAAACCCTATGTCTGCGGACAGGGATTCACCGTCTTGTCCCTTGGCTGCTCAAGACATGGCTTCTGTTTGTAAGTCCCTACAATTAACGAATGTTTCTTTCTGTCAAACTGGATTTGTCAGCCTCTTTATTCTTCCCCTTAGCGTCCTAGGCCTTTGCGGGTAGGTTTGCATAGACCTGCTCACTGCAGAAACATTTCCGAGTCTATGTCTTGCAACACATTTAACTGTAACTCGCTATTTTTACACTAGACCCCTAATGATGTGAAGGTAATATGTGTATGGGTGAGGGCGTGAAGCATTCTATAATCTCATTATTAAATCTCAGTCTTTCTGTGGGCCTGGATTTTAGGAATGCAATCTTCACCAGTGGTATAGTCCTCCTTCACATCCCCTGCAAAAAAAAAAAACAAAAAACAAAAAACAAAAAACACCCCACCTTGCCCCTTGCCCTCATTTGATGAGATAGAAAAGCAGTAGGAGGCTGGCATGGGAAGAAATGACTTTCCCTATTTGGGAAAATCTCTAATAAAGCCTTTTTCTCAGAAGGTGTTTGTTATGGAAAATGCTCTAGGCATTAAACAATAAAATAAAATTGCTCTTCCCTTTCCCCTGCCAGAGGCAAGAGGGTAGGTTTCTCAGATCCTCACCAGGAGAACTCAGTGGGGCTCATAGTGGGGCTCAAAAAAGTGTGAAGAGCAGTAAGACTGCAGCTCCTATAGTTTCTCATTAGTCCACGCTCAACCTCCAACAATTGATCAACATGACCATGTAAGTTGTCCCACCAGTTTTTTACTCCATTGACTCCCGTTTCAGGTAAGCAGGTGTTGGCAATGACTCTGGATTCACCTGTCTCCACATTTTGAGTTGCTCTAAAACCTCAGTTCCCTTGTCCAAGAAAAGTCACACATTTTCAATTCTTTGAACGCTGTTTTCTTCTTGCAAAAATAAGAGTAAAAACTCCTAACCTCTGTACATGTGAAAACTGAAACTCAGTCGTTTAATTTTCTTTTAACATAAGTAATTGAATGGTACCATAAGGAAAAATATAAAAACTTCACCAGTAATAAGAACGGAGCTATTACCACTCATCTACTTAAAGGGATGAAAGGAAGCAAAGATTCCAAGAAGAGAAAATTTTACAGTGAATTTGCTCTTGACAAGAGCTGTTCCCCCCCACCCCCCAGGGGAGCAAAGTTTAAGAGATACCATACAGTAAGGAAGTCAAGTAGATAAAAACTCCAGTACGGGGTGTGGTGGCTCACATCTTTAATCCCAGCACACTGGGAGGCCAAGGTGGGCAGGTAAGTTGAAGTCAGGAGTTCAAGACCAGCCCAGCCAACAAAGTGAAACCATGTCTCTACTAAAAATACAAAAATTAGCTGGGCATGGTGGTGGGTGCCTGTAATGCCAGCTACTCAGGAGGCTGAGGTTGTCGAGATCACACCACTGAACACTAGGCTGGGCTACAGAGCAAGAGTCCATCTCGGGGGAAAAAATACCCTTCAATATCCATCATTTCTTCTGACTAAACAACTATGATTCCTCCTTGACCATCTTATTGGCAGACTGGAGAAGGGCAAAGGTTGAATCTGGTAAATAAAATGTTTCCAGCACAGCTGCAATGGTTATTACCAACACTCATTGGTAATAACAGCAACAATCAGCCAGGGTCATAGGATAAGGAGAATGATATCAGGGAGGAGAAACTTGGCTACCATGGGAAAATTCCCAGAACAGAAGAATTCCTGTGAGCTGAAGACTACCTCATCTATGTCTAGCAAATGTTCATAGTTGTGAATTCAATAGATTATAAGCTAGATTAGAAAAGGGATAGTTAGCAAGAAAAAATTTAATAAAGTCTTGAAAGCAGACATATGCCTGATTTATTCCACACGTAGGGTATTCCTCAAGTTTTAAGGCCCTCATATAGTCTCTGCTGCTGTAGCTTTTACCCATCTCTGTGGTTTAGTTCAGATACCATTTTTTAACATAAAACTCATTTCTCATAGAAATTAGTCTTCCCTTTTTCTGAGTTCCTATAGCAGGTTTTGATTCCCTCACATTTCTAATACATTCCATCACTCATTATCAGAATTTATATAGATATTCTTCATAATTAATATATTTAAAATCACTCATTAAAGTCAAAGCATGGAAAAATGAAACTACATAACATTGTAATTTAAATTAGTAATAATCTGGTACGGTTTGTGGTAGAAGTCACAATTGCGAAAATAAGTCATGGCTAATTGACAAAATGCTAGGCCAGGCCAAGTGTGCCAAATTAAGGAGTTTGAAAATTTTCTGGAATCCTCCAACATTTCTAAAATAAGTAGCTATACATATATCTAATTAACTGTATGTCTAATTTGACCTAATAGATTATGTAGTAACTGGAACTAGGTATTATTTTATCTTGGTCCTTAAGTTCCTCAAGAAACTGGTCAGTTACTATTAGATTGATTCATTTCTCTGTGAAAACAAAACTGAGGCTCAGAACAGTCAATGATTGCCCATGATCATGTAGCTAGATAGGGCACAGATCATATTCTGATTCCTAGTTTTGAGCACTACGTTACAACCTGCTGCAATTTCCTTTTTATATTTCTGTTCACGTTCCTGTGCATGGTATCAACTAGTATAATTTCACAGTACAATGCTTAACACCTGCTTTCTGCTAGACTATGCATATTAGTGTATTTTCTTTGCAAATGAGTCACAAGTGATTAGCAAATGTTAGGGAAATAAACTGAGTGGATGGCGGGAGAAAGGCATGGGTTCTCATTAGCTCTTTCTATTTACACTCAATAAGTCCCAAAATATTTCATCTAGATACAAATTACATAAAAGAGGGGTCCGTGTAAATGAATTGCCTGCCCGAAAAAATTAAAAAGAAAAAAATAGTAAAAGAGTGAAGTGCCATTTGATCATCTAGAGGTAGAATAAGTTTACAGTTAACATGCTTATATCTTTAGAAATACGTACGTAGAACTTTTCTGATTTGCCCGAGAATGATTTTAATACTTTAGATCTAAGGTTTTCAACCTTTGTGTTCACCGTGCCCTTAGTATCTCAGTGATTTTTTTCATAGTACCCCTAAGCCAAAAGAAATACATCCTGTTTAGTAAACACTTAGGTCCAAATAACGTTTTTGTCCAAAAAAATTAACCGTCACCTAAAAAAATGGAGAAATTAAATACAATTAAACACCATTACTTACTGAAAGTATGTATGTACCTGTTTTCCACTGTAAAACTTTTCAAACCTCAGAATTAGACTGGTGGCAGCCACCCTCACTACCTATTTCTTGTTATTCAATTTATAACTCATAATTCATAATTTAATTCATAGTTGAATTCAGTTTATAATTCAATTCATAATTTAATTCAATTCATAATTCAATAATTAATTAATAAGCAGGCTTCCATCATTTCCTCATTCTGATTCTCTATATTGTATATATTAGAAGATACATTATTATTTATCATAATATAAATATTGCCTTTGCCCCTTGCCCAACTGCTCTATAGAATTTTAGCAACTTTATTGATGTAAAAAATTTAAATTTGTTAAAAAAATTTGACACATAAATGCACGCTCATTGTAAACTTCACAATCCAGATGAATAAAATCCCTCTCAATTGTCTACCCATATCCACTAACTACTGCTACAGGAATGATGACTGTTGTTAACAATTTGAGGTATATATTTTCACTGAAATAATTACATATGTAGATTTAGAAGTATATGGTCACACTGTATATTTTATATTAAAAATACTAGATTGCAGGTATTAAAATTTTTCATTTACCCATTTTGGAGAAATCATTCTATATAAACAAGTATGAACTTACCCGGACCTCCTTTCTGCTATTGAACACTGGCGTGTGTGTTATGCGGTATAACTTCCTTTCGTCTGTCCGGATCCAGTCTCCACTCTTCTCCACACTGCTCTGTGTCCTGGGAAACTGAACTAAAATGACTGCCTGAAAGAGCTCTTGATCCTCAATGCCTTCCTTGCCCTGTGGCTTCTGATTGTATCTGTCAGTGCAGTGAAAGCCACTGGCAGGAGATACAGAAGGAAGAAAAGCAAAGTTGAGACACTTACTGCCCACCTTCCTGCACACTTGTTATCTATTTGTTTGCCATCTTCCCCCACCAAGGGTCATATCTTTTATCAGGTGGCCTTCTACACACAGCTGTCATGAGTTTCCCATTAGGTCAAGAGATACTGGGAGTTTTCCATAGTTATACACTCCAGGATACTACATTTCCCTTTCTGGCTTTCCTAAACTTGTACCCATATCGTTGTAAACAATGCCTTTATTAAAATATGTTCAGTTACTTAATTTGAGTGTGGCACTTGTTTTCATCTAAGTCTTTGACCGATGCGTGAGGAATTGCTGTATTCAATCTTTACTTACACATTTAACTTCCTACAATGTGTGATATTTTGTACAATGCTACAATGAACATCTTTAAATGTCTTTATAAGTACTGTGAGTATTCTTTTATAATGAATATTCTTTTATGGTTGATACCTTGAAGAATAGTTTTGGGATTAAAAAGTAGCTTCAATTTAAAAGCTGATACACATGGCTGAAAGTCCTACCTAAGGTGGGGGAATAATTTATTCTCTCTCTGAAACTAAATGAAAGCATATATTTTTCCATCCTGCTCACCAATAATGAATTTTACAAACCTTTCTTAACATGTATAAAATTTTACCTTTTAATTGTTTTAATGTGTGTTCACTGATTAGTAATGAGAAACGGCCTTCTTGTAATATGTTTATTAGCCACTGATGCTTTCTTTCTGAATAGTTAATTCAAATCTTCTGCCGTTACCATGGGTGGAGGGAATGGTAGCTGGAGTGATATGAGAAACACATGGAGCAGAATTCAGGTTTTCCAGGCAAAGCATAGTAACCAGCCAGCCCTGGCCAATTCACTAACTGAATGCAAACACCTGAGCAAGCCCAATTCTGATCAGTACTTCTGTCCCAAATCAGTGGAACCTATTGGCTGGGGTGTAGATTTACGGGGGCGGGGGGGGGGGAAGCGTTGCTATTTTAAATCCTAAGATTTAGTGGTTTGTTAAACAGAAACAAATAATTGATAAAATCATCTGAATCACTTTTTTAAAACATTTTATTTATTGTATTATTAGTGCTTTTAGGAAACTCCCTACTCTCAAGAATACTGCTTCTCCTGTAAGATTCTCAACTGGTAGCTGTTTCACTTTCCTTACTCCTAATACTATGGAGGTGCGAAAGATACCCTCTGTGTCACATCCAATCTCTTTTCTTCCCTTTTCTTCCAAAACGCCTAGCTCCAATGATGTTCCTTCTTCATCCCTAGGAACAACAGATTTAAATTTGATGTCATCCTCCTTCTAACAATCATCATAGACACTTAGGCTCATCTCACATCCCATAGAATTTCGGCTGTCTGTCCCACATGACTACTTTCATAACTCTCGATGCTTTAAATATTGACATGGATAACTCACCCAACAATCATATTTGTACCCTAGAACTTACCATTACTAATAAGCACACACTTTCCATAGTGTCAATTTCAATTCCTAATTCCACCCCTTCACTAGCTTACATGCTCTAAGATCCCAACACCAATAACCAGAACTTAAGGTTTACTGCCCCTCTTGTATTACATTATTCCTCTCTTATTTCTTACCTTCTTTTGTATCTTTACCCAGCTTAAATTTCATGGTAAAACATTATAATCAATCCCTCACCTATGTCTTCAACTCCCTTAGTAACACCACAATCCTAGTTCACATTCTCTGCGTACCTGGAACCTCTATATACCTACTTGAGCTTAGTGGTGTAAAACACACTATCATGCAGATTGTTCACATACAGAAGCATGTTTGCCAGCTTCTTACATACTCCTACGGCTGCTCAACAATTGTATTAGCTGTTTCCATTCTCCATTCAATCTGCCATCTTCCTAGATGACCATGTCAGACCCTGTCCTTTCTTCACAAACCTCCAAAATCTACACTCTTATCTGATGAGGTCAACTCTTGCTTTATGAAAGAAATTCTAGCAGCCAAAATACCTTCTAGATGTTTCCACCACTATTACAACCTTATAATAGTTTTTTATGACAATATATACATTTTTCCTGTTTCATTAGAGATAAATTATTCATGCTTCTATCCAAAGGCAACACCTTCAGTTCTACGATAGATTCTACTATCACCATTTTCCTAAAGTACCCCATTTCTTCAATTTTTACCTTTGTTTTATTTTTAGTTGTGTGCATGATCTTTCACATTTATGTGAAAGATGTAGCTTTTTCTCTTATCATAAAACAAATTAAAAAACTGCTGAGCTCACTGCTGATCCTGCCTCTCCCTCTGCTTTATATAAAAACCTGGTTTTTTTCTTTACAACAACACTGCTTACAACACTTCACTTCCCTCATTTATTGTAATGCTTCCTTTCATATTACCCCTTGAGCCCATTCCAAGCAAGCCTATTGCTCTTGTCACTGTAAAAGACTTCCAGTACAAGGTCAGCAATGACTTCTTAATCACTGATTACAATAGTCAATTCTTAGTCTTCATCTTGCTTGATCTGTCTGCAGTATTTGCCATTCTCATCTTTAATACGCAATTTGTAACTTTTTCCATAGTGTCACCACTCTCCTGAATGTCCTTGTATACTCTTATCTTTGCATTTGCTTCACTGTGTTCTCTCAATTCCTGCTCTAAAAACATTGGAATGCCCAAAAACTTAGTCCTTGGATTGCTTAAGTGTTAAAAATTTGACATGTGTACACCAACCAAATATCATTTTGTCACGTATTTTTAAATGCAGTTTTTATACTAGAGATTTTTAAATTTATACCTTGTAGCTAGATTTAACACTGATTCAAAGACTTTTATAGTCAACTTTCTACTTGGTATGTATACTTAGTTTTCTAATACGCAACTCAAAACAATCATACCCCAAACTTAGCTCTCAGACTCTAACATGTCATCAGTACCACCACTTCTTCTTACAATCTTTGCCATCTCAGTTTAAGGCAACTGTGATCTTTGTTTTATAAACCTGTGAAATTGTATCTGTTACTTGCTCCTTTATAGAGGCCAAAATAGGCTTAGCACAAAATATATTCCTAGTGTGACAGATTTTAAAAATATCCTCTTTAAAAGGATATTTAAGATGTCCTCTTAAATGTATTCGATTAACATTTTCTGTGTCCTAACACCAATATTAACACACCTTTTTTTTGGACATATGTCTGATATTTTTTTATTTCTTTGCTACCTCTATTAATGAGTCATTTTATTTTCTAAGATTAAATGTTTAATGCTCTTTTAAACAAAAGAAAAGAACTATTTAAAACCCAGTTTGAAACTAAGCATTTAAATTGTTTTTAGATATTGATTTGATTTGTGATTACTGAGATGTTTAAATCATTTTTAACAACTTCTTTTATGTTTTCTACTTTCTCTGCTTTAAAAAATATTATTCTTGTCTTTTGATGACTTCATGCAGCTACCTTACATTTATTTTTCTCTAATGGTTTGAAAGTCTGACATCTCATTAATATTTTTTAAATGGTTCCACTTGAAATTTTAACATGTGTATTTAAGCTTTGCTACTTCTACGCAATGCCTTTGTTAGTCATTTTCTTTATATTTTTCTCATGTAAATCAAGAATCTTAGCAATTATTTTGCTCTTCCTCCCACTGCCTGCCATCTTCTGTATCCGCACATTGAAAAGCCTACTCTACATTAAGATCATCAATACATTAAATCCAAAATCAAAGGTCCTATTGTTTTCTTCAAAAGCTACCTTTATTTGTGCCTAAGCATAAATTATACCGGTTTTATTGTTCTTCACTATTTCTTATACAATCTCTCTCTCAGACTTATTGCTCCTTTTTTCAAAATGTCTCCTCTAGTAATTCTTCCAGACAGGGGTGGACATTGGGAAACACTGTGTGTTTAGGCATGCTTTCAGTGTTTTTATCTTGTGCTCACAGTTGAATGTTGGTTTGGTTAAAGAAAGAGTTCTAGTGAAATAGTCACACTGCACATTTAGACAGATAATTCTTCAGAGTCTCGCACTTACTATTACTAATGAGAATCCAGATGTCTATCTACTGTTATTCATTTCATAGCAGCCTCTACTTCCATCCCATCCCGTAGAACTTCCAATGGAGTTATCCTTGGTGTTCTGAAATTTCTTTCTGATACGACAATGTATTGATCATTTTAAATTTACTTTCTTATTTTAGGTAGACAATACAAATCTAAGGACTTGTGCTTCCTTTTCAGAGCCTTTAAAGGAATTTTAAAAATTATGTGTTAACTATCTTCCTACCTACTCTCCCCACTCTGTTGTCACTTTTGTATATAACAAGTACTGATGGTTGATGGAATTCGATGACTTCTTTTGTGTATTAAATTTTCTCTCCTTGCCTTCCTCTCCACTTCCCTGTCCCTCTTCTGTCTTATACACATACACACACATACTCACACACACTTGTGTGATGTATTGTAGAATTCATTGACCAATATCTCAGCTCGCTAATTGACTGAATTTAGATGACCTCTTTTAACCTTATCTATTGATGTACCACCCAATATTCTTTTGATTTTTATTTTTCAACTATCATATTTCTCATTTCAATGATGTGCATTTAGACTTTGATACCCATAATTGTATTAATATTTTCATAATATTTTAAAGTCTGCCCACATATGTTCTGGAAAACACAAAGTGATTGCACACTGTTTTGTCTTATTCTCTTATCTTCATTTATAATATCCAACTTATCCCATCATGTTATAAGTATTTTTTTAACTTCAAATGATTTTTATATCTTGTATATTTTTCCTTTTTTAATACATTCTGCATCTCTGGAGCTCTGTCTTGTTTTGGTTTAGTATCAGTTTTCCAACGTCATTCAAGTAATATGGGTACTGGAAAAATTGGAATAATTGATTACAAATACAACGCAGTGCAAGAAACAGGGTTCAATAAATTCAAGATCTCATTTGTTCAAATAGGATTTAATGTTCACTGCCAGTCATACATCGGCAGAAATAATATTTCCCAGAAATAACAAAGGGTCACAACACAAGTCAGAATCATCATCCTGGGAGAAATCATAGAGATTATCGTTGCCAAGGAAACTTTTTGTTATACAATTACTTTTATTTATGTTAAACAAAGCTTTGCCTTATCTAGATAGCATATGACTCAGTAATAGAAATTCCTATACAAATTATAATGTGTGTAGTGATTTATATCACTGAAGCAACCATTGTGAACTAAACAATTAGTGCCAGATAATGAGTAATAATTTCAAATGAAGACAACCTAGAATCAACACTTCATTTTGATGGTGACAGTTCCAGAATGTCAAAGAGATACTAGACCCAGAAATGATCATTAAATTACCTACATTCACTCATTTGTATTGTAATTATTAAGGATTTACATGCAAGAAGAACTGAGAGCCCCCACAGTCAGAGATATTGAGTGTGCAATAATTATTTCGTGCCTACCAAATGACTAGACACAATCTCAATAGCCAATTTAAATCTAATGGTTGAACTAATCAATCCCAAGTGAAGAAAAGGAAAAGTGTGAAAATTTTTAAATGGACTATAAGAGTAAGACAAAAAAAGAAAATTACCCATAGTAGCCTTATAGAAGTATTGCAATTTCCATTCTAGGAAGTATTATGATTTTTTTTTTAGTATTTCTTATAAAATAAAAAGAGAGTTAAGAGAATCTATTTTCAACTTTAGTTAGCAATGACCTTATCTTTGAACTCAAAGTCATTGAAAATATTACTGAGTATTGAGATTCACTGTTATTTATCAAATACAAATTCAATTGTATTCTATATGAAGTAACAACTTGTAGAAAGAAGCTTATGGGCTTGAGAATACAAGACATGGTGAAGATGTCACACAGAAAGAAAGTTAGTTCCTGTATCAAAAGTACAAAAGTGAAATTACAAAGTATTCCTGTGGTATTAACTGTCATCAAAGATGAAAATATATAAAAATAAATAGCAAATAAAGTGACATTAGAAACTCTTCAGAATCGGAGTCTTCCCTTGAAGCTACATGTGGGTGAAATGTGAACCTTCACAATGAGGCTTCATTGTGAAGTGAAAGAAAGCTTCTAGAAATGCACACGTGTCCACTATTATTTGCCTATAATTTTGAATTCCAATGTATGAGAAGATTTTTTTTTTTTTTTTTTTTTTTTTGCATAACCCACTTGGCAGACTAGCATGACCTAATCTAAAACAACCTAGAATCTTTATGTATACGAATCAGTGAATCAGATATTTCTTCTGTTGAAGAAATATCAGTGGCCCTGCCCTTCCTGTGAACTGTTAATCATATATTATGTATCTTCCTTTGAGAAATTTTGAAATCTGAACTATAACTTGTTCCAAGTGTTTTAAGAACACATAGTATGGCTCATGTCTGTAATCTCAGCACTTTGGGAGGCCAAGGCAGGCAGATCACCAGGTCAGGAAATCGAGACCATCCTGGCCAGCATGGTGAAACCCTGTCTCTATTAAAAGTAAGAAAAAAATTAGCTGGGCATGGTGGTACGCACCTGTAGTCCCAGCTACTGGGGATGCTGAAGCAGGAGAATTGTTTGAACCCAGGAGGCAGAGGTTGCAGTGAGCCAAGATTGCACCTCTGCACTTCAGCCAGGGGACAGAGTGAGACTCCGTCTCAAAAAAAAAAAAAAAAAAAAAACAAGAAGGCAAAAGTTGTATTTCTGTAAACAAAAATAATATGCTATGTGCTATTAAATATACAATTCTATTTATTCATTCTCCATTTATATATCCGATTGAGCATGACCTTTTCAAGCAGCTAATTATTCCAACAGTGTTTCCATGTATGGATTTAGAAACTATGTGCATATGGTTGTATGCATAGCTGGGTATATAGATAGGTATCTGGATAATATTGATATAATGGTTTTTAGTCATGACTGATTTCTGTCCTGAGAGGATAACTATGAAACACATCTGATGGCAATTCAATGAAATACGCAAGTAATCAATTTGGATAATATTGTTGGAGTTTAAGAAAGGTTTTTAATAAAATAAAAATATAAGACTGATTTTTGCAGATTGTTTCAAGCATTTTGGTACATGTATTGTAATAAACAAAAAGATTTTCCAAAAAGTTTAGTCACTAAGTATTGAGCTCTATCAATAGTCATGTCAAAGGCAGTCATTTTGTTGCAACACTCCTATATGCATGTTTAAAAAGTCATTCTTCTAACTTGAAAATAAAAACCTACATCTTCTAATGCAGAGTAATAGGACATATTCATTGGCATTTCATTACTTTTTATTTGGAAAATGACTATTTGCTACCAGTTCTTCTCTGTGGCAATCCCAGTGCTTTTCCATATGTAAAAACATGACCTTACAGTATTAATACGGTACCTTTTTTATATGCATGGTTATATACATTTACGTGTGTGTGTGTGTGTGTGTGTGTGTGTGTGTGTGTATTGACCTGAATCAATGTGTTCATTAGGCAATTATTGGGTTCTTTTAGTAAATATCTGTAGGCTCTGATCATTATAGTTGGAGAGAACCTTTGTAATTCCTCACATACAGCCCTACTACCAAGTAAATATTATACTTTTAAAAGTTTTGTACTAAGTTTTTCCAAACTTACAAATATGTATTGGCAAGGAGGCACAAAAATTACTACAGAGCATGTTCCTAAAAGTTCAGAGAAGCCTCACTCTAAGCTCCATCCTCGGGCATTCCAACAGGCCTGCTCACTGAAAGGCTCATCTATGGTCTGTACAACAATATTTTTACAGCATAATAAGCCAAGCTAGGATTCTTAGGCAGCAGAGTGCCACAGGAAATGGGGTGATACAAAACTAAAGAATTATACCACCAAATTGAATAGTTTGAAGTTGATGGAATTTCATACCCTATTTATGCTGAAGCATTATGTATTATTTCTAACAACTATATTTCTTAAATATCATGAGTATCAAAAATTTAAATTAAATTTTTTTTTTTTTTTTTTCGAGACAGAGTCTCGCACTGTAGCCCAGGTTGGAGTGCATTGGCAGGATCTCAGCTCACTGCAAGCTCCGCCTCCTGTGTTTACGCCATTCTCCTGCCTCAGCCTCCCGAGTAGCTGGGACTACAGGCGCCCGCCACCTCACCCGACTATTTTTTTGTATTTTTTAGTAGAGACGGGGTTTCACCGTGTTAGCCAGGATGGTCTCGATCTTCTGACCGCATGATCAGCCCGTTTTGGCCTCCCAAAGTGCTGGGATTACAGGCTTGAGCCACTGCGCCCACCCTAAATTAAATTTCTTAACTCAGATATTCAGTTTCGGTTATGTTAACTACTTCTGAAATATGGATTCCTGATCATGATATGTCAAATTCTCGTGTTATCATCTTGTGTATAGAACACATTTGTAAATGCATCTGACAGTTTTTGGATGTTATAGTGACTTAAGAGAACTCCTGATATTTTGTGTGTGGAGGCCGGAGATATTTTAGCATTGTATATACATTTAATTGGAGTCTCTGCAAAAAAAAGTAAGAGAAAATATGTGAATTTATGCTTTTTCCTGTTTGAATATGCAAAAAAAAAATCACATTTTTCAGTTCATTACTTCTTGTACTCCAATTATACACATTAGATTTTCTAATTCTATCTTTCCTATCTCTTAATATCCTCTTCCTCTTTTCAATCTCTATTACTTTCTACTTCATTCTGTATATTTTATTGTTATTTATTTCTCTGCAGGTTATCTTTCTCTTGAGCAGGGTTTAATCTACTGTTTACATTTTTGGATGTTTATTTAAATTTATAAGTTTCTTAGTTTTAGTTATTTTAGTTACTTTTACTTTCATTTTCTCTTTCTGATGTATTCATTTATGAAAATATCTTAAAATTGTCCAGTTTTGTGATTTGATCCCTTATGTTCTTAAACAGTTTCACAAGTAGTTTTTAAAAATATTATTCATACAATAATTCTAACACTTTTAGTCCTGGGTGGTCTAAATCAGTTTTTTTATCATTTATGTAAATTCATCAAAGTCGCTTGCCTTTTTGTATATTCATCTTCGATTGTGCCTTCCTTTTTTAACATTGTTTGCTTTTAACTATGGAACTTCTAAGACTTAAATGGAGAATTTCAATAGTGTTCCTGCTTACAGGACTTGTTTTTACCTTTTCTTTATTTTATTTTATTTTATTTTTTCTGAGACGGAGTCTCCCTCTGTTGCCCACGTTGGAGTGCAGCGGCATGATCTCACTCAATGCAACCTCCACCTTCAGGGTTCAAGCTATTCCCCTGCCTCAGCCTCCCGAGAAGCTGGGACTACAGGTGCATGCCACCACGTCCAGCTAATTTTTTTGTATTTTTAGTAGAGATGGAGTTTCACCATGTTATTGGGATGGTCTCCATCTCCTGATCTCGTGATCTGCCTGCCTTGGCCTCCCAAAGTGCTGTGATTACAGGCGTGAGCCACCACTCCCGGCCACTTTTACCATTTTTAAGAGGTAACAAATGGAGTGATACTGATCTGTGACTACATTAGCCCTCTTAAACAATTTGAGTTCTGTTGTAAGAGTTTCTTACCTCATTGTTGCTCAAGAGTCAGTAATGCCAATAGCAATATTCTCAGGCTAACCTCCTTTTTACAGATAACCTAATGTGTGTGCTGAACGTATTAGTTGGAGGAAAGCCCTGGCAATATTTATCAATATCATTTAAAATAACTGGCCTCACAGAAAGACTATCATATGCACGGTATAATTGTTCTACACTATCAGTGTCTTTTAGAACGTACAGCCATACTTGATGCTGGTAGCAGGAGTTAGATGTTTAAGTTCCTGCTTTCTACAATACCTAATTCTTCAATTTTTCATTTCTCAGTACCCAAAGGACTCCAGTTGTTTTTGTCACAATCATGACAATCCTGTTAGATTAATAAACTCTATTATCCTACTTCTTAAATGCTTTGGGGGAAAAAAAAAGCCTACCAGCTTATTTTAAATAGAGAAAAGCAGTGAATACAGAAGTTCCTTGAGATTCATATTAACAAATTTTTAATGAAAAATATTAATTATAAAGCAACTCTAGGTTGAATTATAGGCACACATAGTATAAAGAAATGCTAAATGAAGCCACACAGACGGTCTCTCTGAAAACTAACAGAGGATAAATTGTGTTTATTAACTTAATCTTCAAAAGGACCTTATATTCCTCATATCTTCATTTAGGTAATAATACATGTCACATTTGCAGGATGTTTCTATCTCCTGTGGATATTTTTCACCTGAAAGCCCTTTGGGAAAACAATAATTATTACAATTCACAGATTTCATGTTGACCTTGTACTTTCAACTTCTCCCTTCTCATACTCCACCATGCATTCTGTCATTTATAACAAAACTTTCATTAAGATGTACTGCATAAAAGCAATTTTTATTTCTACTACTCTACCAATATGTGTAACTTTAAATATTATTTTGGTAAATAAAGCTTCTAACTGAAATTGGAAGACTAATTGCACAAATGGCAACAATTCAGTATAAGTCCTTCACGTATTCACTTTATCTTCATCAGCAGGAATAGCAATGAAAAATGAAAGGAGATGAAATGTTCACTTCAGAACTGATGATAATTATAAGTGAGTAAGGTTGATCAGAATATTTTCATCAGAAAAGTATAGACCTTCAATATTTGTTACACACTTTTGTCTACTGTGAATAGAATATAGACTGGTGGAATAACAGAACTAATAGGGAACATAGTATTTTAAAATAGGGATCTGCCTGCATACTGAAACCATTCCATCATATGTTAGCACACTCAGTATGCCCTTTATAGATGGTGTTTCCACTGGCACATCATAACCTGAAGTAAATGAGGGAAAAATCTCTTAATTTCAAAGGCTATGCACTTATAGCAAAATGACATGAGATTACTGGGTCATTCTTAGAGTTTGCTCAAAAATGTTTTTATATTTTAATTCATTTAAACACATAGCAACCCATCATTAATGTTGAATTTATATTATCATGCTTATTATTTCACCACTAACAAGATTTCAAGAAAAAAAAAATTCAAAAATCCATGAATATCACTGTACAAAATGGACTGTAATATTTGAAAAGTACAAATTATTTCTCCTTCCCTGTTTTGTTTGCTAGTAG
>NW_022330868.1:0-15465 GCF_002776525.5 Piliocolobus tephrosceles | reverse complement strand
CTACTAGCAAACAAAACAGGGAAGGAGAAATAATTTGTACTTTTCAAATATTACAGTCCATTTTGTACAGTGATATTCATGGATTTTTGAATTTTTTTTTTCTTGAAATCTTGTTAGTGGTGAAATAATAAGCATGATAATATAAATTCAACATTAATGATGGGTTGCTATGTGTTTAAATGAATTAAAATATAAAAACATTTTTGAGCAAACTCTAAGAATGACCCAGTAATCTCATGTCATTTTGCTATAAGTGCATAGCCTTTGAAATTAAGAGATTTTTCCCTCATTTACTTCAGGTTATGATGTGCCAGTGGAAACACCATCTATAAAGGGCATACTGAGTGTGCTAACATATGATGGAATGGTTTCAGTATGCAGGCAGATCCCTATTTTAAAATACTATGTTCCCTATTAGTTCTGTTATTCCACCAGTCTATATTCTATTCACAGTAGACAAAAGTGTGTAACAAATATTGAAGGTCTATACTTTTCTGATGAAAATATTCTGATCAACCTTACTCACTTATAATTATCATCAGTTCTGAAGTGAACATTTCATCTCCTTTCATTTTTCATTGCTATTCCTGCTGATGAAGATAAAGTGAATACGTGAAGGACTTATACTGAATTGTTGCCATTTGTGCAATTAGTCTTCCAATTTCAGTTAGAAGCTTTATTTACCAAAATAATATTTAAAGTTACACATATTGGTAGAGTAGTAGAAATAAAAATTGCTTTTATGCAGTACATCTTAATGAAAGTTTTGTTATAAATGACAGAATGCATGGTGGAGTATGAGAAGGGAGAAGTTGAAAGTACAAGGTCAACATGAAATCTGTGAATTGTAATAATTATTGTTTTCCCAAAGGGCTTTCAGGTGAAAAATATCCACAGGAGATAGAAACATCCTGCAAATGTGACATGTATTATTACCTAAATGAAGATATGAGGAATATAAGGTCCTTTTGAAGATTAAGTTAATAAACACAATTTATCCTCTGTTAGTTTTCAGAGAGACCGTCTGTGTGGCTTCATTTAGCATTTCTTTATACTATGTGTGCCTATAATTCAACCTAGAGTTGCTTTATAATTAATATTTTTCATTAAAAATTTGTTAATATGAATCTCAAGGAACTTCTGTATTCACTGCTTTTCTCTATTTAAAATAAGCTGGTAGGCTTTTTTTTTCCCCCAAAGCATTTAAGAAGTAGGATAATAGAGTTTATTAATCTAACAGGATTGTCATGATTGTGACAAAAACAACTGGAGTCCTTTGGGTACTGAGAAATGAAAAATTGAAGAATTAGGTATTGTAGAAAGCAGGAACTTAAACATCTAACTCCTGCTACCAGCATCAAGTATGGCTGTACGTTCTAAAAGACACTGATAGTGTAGAACAATTATACCGTGCATATGATAGTCTTTCTGTGAGGCCAGTTATTTTAAATGATATTGATAAATATTGCCAGGGCTTTCCTCCAACTAATACGTTCAGCACACACATTAGGTTATCTGTAAAAAGGAGGTTAGCCTGAGAATATTGCTATTGGCATTACTGACTCTTGAGCAACAATGAGGTAAGAAACTCTTACAACAGAACTCAAATTGTTTAAGAGGGCTAATGTAGTCACAGATCAGTATCACTCCATTTGTTACCTCTTAAAAATGGTAAAAGTGGCCGGGAGTGGTGGCTCACGCCTGTAATCACAGCACTTTGGGAGGCCAAGGCAGGCAGATCACGAGATCAGGAGATGGAGACCATCCCAATAACATGGTGAAACTCCATCTCTACTAAAAATACAAAAAAATTAGCTGGACGTGGTGGCATGCACCTGTAGTCCCAGCTTCTCGGGAGGCTGAGGCAGGGGAATAGCTTGAACCCTGAAGGTGGAGGTTGCATTGAGTGAGATCATGCCGCTGCACTCCAACGTGGGCAACAGAGGGAGACTCCGTCTCAGAAAAAATAAAATAAAATAAAATAAAGAAAAGGTAAAAACAAGTCCTGTAAGCAGGAACACTATTGAAATTCTCCATTTAAGTCTTAGAAGTTCCATAGTTAAAAGCAAACAATGTTAAAAAAGGAAGGCACAATCGAAGATGAATATACAAAAAGGCAAGCGACTTTGATGAATTTACATAAATGATAAAAAAACTGATTTAGACCACCCAGGACTAAAAGTGTTAGAATTATTGTATGAATAATATTTTTAAAAACTACTTGTGAAACTGTTTAAGAACATAAGGGATCAAATCACAAAACTGGACAATTTTAAGATATTTTCATAAATGAATACATCAGAAAGAGAAAATGAAAGTAAAAGTAACTAAAATAACTAAAACTAAGAAACTTATAAATTTAAATAAACATCCAAAAATGTAAACAGTAGATTAAACCCTGCTCAAGAGAAAGATAACCTGCAGAGAAATAAATAACAATAAAATATACAGAATGAAGTAGAAAGTAATAGAGATTGAAAAGAGGAAGAGGATATTAAGAGATAGGAAAGATAGAATTAGAAAATCTAATGTGTATAATTGGAGTACAAGAAGTAATGAACTGAAAAATGTGATTTTTTTTTTGCATATTCAAACAGGAAAAAGCATAAATTCACATATTTTCTCTTACTTTTTTTTGCAGAGACTCCAATTAAATGTATATACAATGCTAAAATATCTCCGGCCTCCACACACAAAATATCAGGAGTTCTCTTAAGTCACTATAACATCCAAAAACTGTCAGATGCATTTACAAATGTGTTCTATACACAAGATGATAACACGAGAATTTGACATATCATGATCAGGAATCCATATTTCAGAAGTAGTTAACATAACCGAAACTGAATATCTGAGTTAAGAAATTTAATTTAGGGTGGGCGCAGTGGCTCAAGCCTGTAATCCCAGCACTTTGGGAGGCCAAAACGGGCTGATCATGCGGTCAGAAGATCGAGACCATCCTGGCTAACACGGTGAAACCCCGTCTCTACTAAAAAATACAAAAAAATAGTCGGGTGAGGTGGCGGGCGCCTGTAGTCCCAGCTACTCGGGAGGCTGAGGCAGGAGAATGGCGTAAACACAGGAGGCGGAGCTTGCAGTGAGCTGAGATCCTGCCAATGCACTCCAACCTGGGCTACAGTGCGAGACTCTGTCTCGAAAAAAAAAAAAAAAAAATTTAATTTAAATTTTTGATACTCATGATATTTAAGAAATATAGTTGTTAGAAATAATACATAATGCTTCAGCATAAATAGGGTATGAAATTCCATCAACTTCAAACTATTCAATTTGGTGGTATAATTCTTTAGTTTTGTATCACCCCATTTCCTGTGGCACTCTGCTGCCTAAGAATCCTAGCTTGGCTTATTATGCTGTAAAAATATTGTTGTACAGACCATAGATGAGCCTTTCAGTGAGCAGGCCTGTTGGAATGCCCGAGGATGGAGCTTAGAGTGAGGCTTCTCTGAACTTTTAGGAACATGCTCTGTAGTAATTTTTGTGCCTCCTTGCCAATACATATTTGTAAGTTTGGAAAAACTTAGTACAAAACTTTTAAAAGTATAATATTTACTTGGTAGTAGGGCTGTATGTGAGGAATTACAAAGGTTCTCTCCAACTATAATGATCAGAGCCTACAGATATTTACTAAAAGAACCCAATAATTGCCTAATGAACACATTGATTCAGGTCAATACACACACACACACACACACACACACACACACACACGTAAATGTATATAACCATGCATATAAAAAAGGTACCGTATTAATACTGTAAGGTCATGTTTTTACATATGGAAAAGCACTGGGATTGCCACAGAGAAGAACTGGTAGCAAATAGTCATTTTCCAAATAAAAAGTAATGAAATGCCAATGAATATGTCCTATTACTCTGCATTAGAAGATGTAGGTTTTTATTTTCAAGTTAGAAGAATGACTTTTTAAACATGCATATAGGAGTGTTGCAACAAAATGACTGCCTTTGACATGACTATTGATAGAGCTCAATACTTAGTGACTAAACTTTTTGGAAAATCTTTTTGTTTATTACAATACATGTACCAAAATGCTTGAAACAATCTGCAAAAATCAGTCTTATATTTTTATTTTATTAAAAACCTTTCTTAAACTCCAACAATATTATCCAAATTGATTACTTGCGTATTTCATTGAATTGCCATCAGATGTGTTTCATAGTTATCCTCTCAGGACAGAAATCAGTCATGACTAAAAACCATTATATCAATATTATCCAGATACCTATCTATATACCCAGCTATGCATACAACCATATGCACATAGTTTCTAAATCCATACATGGAAACACTGTTGGAATAATTAGCTGCTTGAAAAGGTCATGCTCAATCGGATATATAAATGGAGAATGAATAAATAGAATTGTATATTTAATAGCACATAGCATATTATTTTTGTTTACAGAAATACAACTTTTGCCTTCTTGTTTTTTTTTTTTTTTTTTTTTTGAGACGGAGTCTCACTCTGTCCCCTGGCTGAAGTGCAGAGGTGCAATCTTGGCTCACTGCAACCTCTGCCTCCTGGGTTCAAACAATTCTCCTGCTTCAGCATCCCCAGTAGCTGGGACTACAGGTGCGTACCACCATGCCCAGCTAATTTTTTTCTTACTTTTAATAGAGACAGGGTTTCACCATGCTGGCCAGGATGGTCTCGATTTCCTGACCTGGTGATCTGCCTGCCTTGGCCTCCCAAAGTGCTGAGATTACAGACATGAGCCATACTATGTGTTCTTAAAACACTTGGAACAAGTTATAGTTCAGATTTCAAAATTTCTCAAAGGAAGATACATAATATATGATTAACAGTTCACAGGAAGGGCAGGGCCACTGATATTTCTTCAACAGAAGAAATATCTGATTCACTGATTCGTATACATAAAGATTCTAGGTTGTTTTAGATTAGGTCATGCTAGTCTGCCAAGTGGGTTATGCAAAAAAAAAAAAAAAAAAAAAAAAATCTTCTCATACATTGGAATTCAAAATTATAGGCAAATAATAGTGGACACGTGTGCATTTCTAGAAGCTTTCTTTCACTTCACAATGAAGCCTCATTGTGAAGGTTCACATTTCACCCACATGTAGCTTCAAGGGAAGACTCCGATTCTGAAGAGTTTCTAATGTCACTTTATTTGCTATTTATTTTTATATATTTTCATCTTTGATGACAGTTAATACCACAGGAATACTTTGTAATTTCACTTTTGTACTTTTGATACAGGAACTAACTTTCTTTCTGTGTGACATCTTCACCATGTCTTGTATTCTCAAGCCCATAAGCTTCTTTCTACAAGTTGTTACTTCATATAGAATACAATTGAATTTGTATTTGATAAATAACAGTGAATCTCAATACTCAGTAATATTTTCAATGACTTTGAGTTCAAAGATAAGGTCATTGCTAACTAAAGTTGAAAATAGATTCTCTTAACTCTCTTTTTATTTTATAAGAAATACTAAAAAAAAAATCATAATACTTCCTAGAATGGAAATTGCAATACTTCTATAAGGCTACTATGGGTAATTTTCTTTTTTTGTCTTACTCTTATAGTCCATTTAAAAATTTTCACACTTTTCCTTTTCTTCACTTGGGATTGATTAGTTCAACCATTAGATTTAAATTGGCTATTGAGATTGTGTCTAGTCATTTGGTAGGCACGAAATAATTATTGCACACTCAATATCTCTGACTGTGGGGGCTCTCAGTTCTTCTTGCATGTAAATCCTTAATAATTACAATACAAATGAGTGAATGTAGGTAATTTAATGATCATTTCTGGGTCTAGTATCTCTTTGACATTCTGGAACTGTCACCATCAAAATGAAGTGTTGATTCTAGGTTGTCTTCATTTGAAATTATTACTCATTATCTGGCACTAATTGTTTAGTTCACAATGGTTGCTTCAGTGATATAAATCACTACACACATTATAATTTGTATAGGAATTTCTATTACTGAGTCATATGCTATCTAGATAAGGCAAAGCTTTGTTTAACATAAATAAAAGTAATTGTATAACAAAAAGTTTCCTTGGCAACGATAATCTCTATGATTTCTCCCAGGATGATGATTCTGACTTGTGTTGTGACCCTTTGTTATTTCTGGGAAATATTATTTCTGCCGATGTATGACTGGCAGTGAACATTAAATCCTATTTGAACAAATGAGATCTTGAATTTATTGAACCCTGTTTCTTGCACTGCGTTGTATTTGTAATCAATTATTCCAATTTTTCCAGTACCCATATTACTTGAATGACGTTGGAAAACTGATACTAAACCAAAACAAGACAGAGCTCCAGAGATGCAGAATGTATTAAAAAAGGAAAAATATACAAGATATAAAAATCATTTGAAGTTAAAAAAATACTTATAACATGATGGGATAAGTTGGATATTATAAATGAAGATAAGAGAATAAGACAAAACAGTGTGCAATCACTTTGTGTTTTCCAGAACATATGTGGGCAGACTTTAAAATATTATGAAAATATTAATACAATTATGGGTATCAAAGTCTAAATGCACATCATTGAAATGAGAAATATGATAGTTGAAAAATAAAAATCAAAAGAATATTGGGTGGTACATCAATAGATAAGGTTAAAAGAGGTCATCTAAATTCAGTCAATTAGCGAGCTGAGATATTGGTCAATGAATTCTACAATACATCACACAAGTGTGTGTGAGTATGTGTGTGTATGTGTATAAGACAGAAGAGGGACAGGGAAGTGGAGAGGAAGGCAAGGAGAGAAAATTTAATACACAAAAGAAGTCATCGAATTCCATCAACCATCAGTACTTGTTATATACAAAAGTGACAACAGAGTGGGGAGAGTAGGTAGGAAGATAGTTAACACATAATTTTTAAAATTCCTTTAAAGGCTCTGAAAAGGAAGCACAAGTCCTTAGATTTGTATTGTCTACCTAAAATAAGAAAGTAAATTTAAAATGATCAATACATTGTCGTATCAGAAAGAAATTTCAGAACACCAAGGATAACTCCATTGGAAGTTCTACGGGATGGGATGGAAGTAGAGGCTGCTATGAAATGAATAACAGTAGATAGACATCTGGATTCTCATTAGTAATAGTAAGTGCGAGACTCTGAAGAATTATCTGTCTAAATGTGCAGTGTGACTATTTCACTAGAACTCTTTCTTTAACCAAACCAACATTCAACTGTGAGCACAAGATAAAAACACTGAAAGCATGCCTAAACACACAGTGTTTCCCAATGTCCACCCCTGTCTGGAAGAATTACTAGAGGAGACATTTTGAAAAAAGGAGCAATAAGTCTGAGAGAGAGATTGTATAAGAAATAGTGAAGAACAATAAAACCGGTATAATTTATGCTTAGGCACAAATAAAGGTAGCTTTTGAAGAAAACAATAGGACCTTTGATTTTGGATTTAATGTATTGATGATCTTAATGTAGAGTAGGCTTTTCAATGTGCGGATACAGAAGATGGCAGGCAGTGGGAGGAAGAGCAAAATAATTGCTAAGATTCTTGATTTACATGAGAAAAATATAAAGAAAATGACTAACAAAGGCATTGCGTAGAAGTAGCAAAGCTTAAATACACATGTTAAAATTTCAAGTGGAACCATTTAAAAAATATTAATGAGATGTCAGACTTTCAAACCATTAGAGAAAAATAAATGTAAGGTAGCTGCATGAAGTCATCAAAAGACAAGAATAATATTTTTTAAAGCAGAGAAAGTAGAAAACATAAAAGAAGTTGTTAAAAATGATTTAAACATCTCAGTAATCACAAATCAAATCAATATCTAAAAACAATTTAAATGCTTAGTTTCAAACTGGGTTTTAAATAGTTCTTTTCTTTTGTTTAAAAGAGCATTAAACATTTAATCTTAGAAAATAAAATGACTCATTAATAGAGGTAGCAAAGAAATAAAAAAATATCAGACATATGTCCAAAAAAAAGGTGTGTTAATATTGGTGTTAGGACACAGAAAATGTTAATCGAATACATTTAAGAGGACATCTTAAATATCCTTTTAAAGAGGATATTTTTAAAATCTGTCACACTAGGAATATATTTTGTGCTAAGCCTATTTTGGCCTCTATAAAGGAGCAAGTAACAGATACAATTTCACAGGTTTATAAAACAAAGATCACAGTTGCCTTAAACTGAGATGGCAAAGATTGTAAGAAGAAGTGGTGGTACTGATGACATGTTAGAGTCTGAGAGCTAAGTTTGGGGTATGATTGTTTTGAGTTGCGTATTAGAAAACTAAGTATACATACCAAGTAGAAAGTTGACTATAAAAGTCTTTGAATCAGTGTTAAATCTAGCTACAAGGTATAAATTTAAAAATCTCTAGTATAAAAACTGCATTTAAAAATACGTGACAAAATGATATTTGGTTGGTGTACACATGTCAAATTTTTAACACTTAAGCAATCCAAGGACTAAGTTTTTGGGCATTCCAATGTTTTTAGAGCAGGAATTGAGAGAACACAGTGAAGCAAATGCAAAGATAAGAGTATACAAGGACATTCAGGAGAGTGGTGACACTATGGAAAAAGTTACAAATTGCGTATTAAAGATGAGAATGGCAAATACTGCAGACAGATCAAGCAAGATGAAGACTAAGAATTGACTATTGTAATCAGTGATTAAGAAGTCATTGCTGACCTTGTACTGGAAGTCTTTTACAGTGACAAGAGCAATAGGCTTGCTTGGAATGGGCTCAAGGGGTAATATGAAAGGAAGCATTACAATAAATGAGGGAAGTGAAGTGTTGTAAGCAGTGTTGTTGTAAAGAAAAAAACCAGGTTTTTATATAAAGCAGAGGGAGAGGCAGGATCAGCAGTGAGCTCAGCAGTTTTTTAATTTGTTTTATGATAAGAGAAAAAGCTACATCTTTCACATAAATGTGAAAGATCATGCACACAACTAAAAATAAAACAAAGGTAAAAATTGAAGAAATGGGGTACTTTAGGAAAATGGTGATAGTAGAATCTATCGTAGAACTGAAGGTGTTGCCTTTGGATAGAAGCATGAATAATTTATCTCTAATGAAACAGGAAAAATGTATATATTGTCATAAAAAACTATTATAAGGTTGTAATAGTGGTGGAAACATCTAGAAGGTATTTTGGCTGCTAGAATTTCTTTCATAAAGCAAGAGTTGACCTCATCAGATAAGAGTGTAGATTTTGGAGGTTTGTGAAGAAAGGACAGGGTCTGACATGGTCATCTAGGAAGATGGCAGATTGAATGGAGAATGGAAACAGCTAATACAATTGTTGAGCAGCCGTAGGAGTATGTAAGAAGCTGGCAAACATGCTTCTGTATGTGAACAATCTGCATGATAGTGTGTTTTACACCACTAAGCTCAAGTAGGTATATAGAGGTTCCAGGTACGCAGAGAATGTGAACTAGGATTGTGGTGTTACTAAGGGAGTTGAAGACATAGGTGAGGGATTGATTATAATGTTTTACCATGAAATTTAAGCTGGGTAAAGATACAAAAGAAGGTAAGAAATAAGAGAGGAATAATGTAATACAAGAGGGGCAGTAAACCTTAAGTTCTGGTTATTGGTGTTGGGATCTTAGAGCATGTAAGCTAGTGAAGGGGTGGAATTAGGAATTGAAATTGACACTATGGAAAGTGTGTGCTTATTAGTAATGGTAAGTTCTAGGGTACAAATATGATTGTTGGGTGAGTTATCCATGTCAATATTTAAAGCATCGAGAGTTATGAAAGTAGTCATGTGGGACAGACAGCCGAAATTCTATGGGATGTGAGATGAGCCTAAGTGTCTATGATGATTGTTAGAAGGAGGATGACATCAAATTTAAATCTGTTGTTCCTAGGGATGAAGAAGGAACATCATTGGAGCTAGGCGTTTTGGAAGAAAAGGGAAGAAAAGAGATTGGATGTGACACAGAGGGTATCTTTCGCACCTCCATAGTATTAGGAGTAAGGAAAGTGAAACAGCTACCAGTTGAGAATCTTACAGGAGAAGCAGTATTCTTGAGAGTAGGGAGTTTCCTAAAAGCACTAATAATACAATAAATAAAATGTTTTAAAAAAGTGATTCAGATGATTTTATCAATTATTTGTTTCTGTTTAACAAACCACTAAATCTTAGGATTTAAAATAGCAACGCTTCCCCCCCCCCCGCCCCCGTAAATCTACACCCCAGCCAATAGGTTCCACTGATTTGGGACAGAAGTACTGATCAGAATTGGGCTTGCTCAGGTGTTTGCATTCAGTTAGTGAATTGGCCAGGGCTGGCTGGTTACTATGCTTTGCCTGGAAAACCTGAATTCTGCTCCATGTGTTTCTCATATCACTCCAGCTACCATTCCCTCCACCCATGGTAACGGCAGAAGATTTGAATTAACTATTCAGAAAGAAAGCATCAGTGGCTAATAAACATATTACAAGAAGGCCGTTTCTCATTACTAATCAGTGAACACACATTAAAACAATTAAAAGGTAAAATTTTATACATGTTAAGAAAGGTTTGTAAAATTCATTATTGGTGAGCAGGATGGAAAAATATATGCTTTCATTTAGTTTCAGAGAGAGAATAAATTATTCCCCCACCTTAGGTAGGACTTTCAGCCATGTGTATCAGCTTTTAAATTGAAGCTACTTTTTAATCCCAAAACTATTCTTCAAGGTATCAACCATAAAAGAATATTCATTATAAAAGAATACTCACAGTACTTATAAAGACATTTAAAGATGTTCATTGTAGCATTGTACAAAATATCACACATTGTAGGAAGTTAAATGTGTAAGTAAAGATTGAATACAGCAATTCCTCACGCATCGGTCAAAGACTTAGATGAAAACAAGTGCCACACTCAAATTAAGTAACTGAACATATTTTAATAAAGGCATTGTTTACAACGATATGGGTACAAGTTTAGGAAAGCCAGAAAGGGAAATGTAGTATCCTGGAGTGTATAACTATGGAAAACTCCCAGTATCTCTTGACCTAATGGGAAACTCATGACAGCTGTGTGTAGAAGGCCACCTGATAAAAGATATGACCCTTGGTGGGGGAAGATGGCAAACAAATAGATAACAAGTGTGCAGGAAGGTGGGCAGTAAGTGTCTCAACTTTGCTTTTCTTCCTTCTGTATCTCCTGCCAGTGGCTTTCACTGCACTGACAGATACAATCAGAAGCCACAGGGCAAGGAAGGCATTGAGGATCAAGAGCTCTTTCAGGCAGTCATTTTAGTTCAGTTTCCCAGGACACAGAGCAGTGTGGAGAAGAGTGGAGACTGGATCCGGACAGACGAAAGGAAGTTATACCGCATAACACACACGCCAGTGTTCAATAGCAGAAAGGAGGTCCGGGTAAGTTCATACTTGTTTATATAGAATGATTTCTCCAAAATGGGTAAATGAAAAATTTTAATACCTGCAATCTAGTATTTTTAATATAAAATATACAGTGTGACCATATACTTCTAAATCTACATATGTAATTATTTCAGTGAAAATATATACCTCAAATTGTTAACAACAGTCATCATTCCTGTAGCAGTAGTTAGTGGATATGGGTAGACAATTGAGAGGGATTTTATTCATCTGGATTGTGAAGTTTACAATGAGCGTGCATTTATGTGTCAAATTTTTTTAACAAATTTAAATTTTTTACATCAATAAAGTTGCTAAAATTCTATAGAGCAGTTGGGCAAGGGGCAAAGGCAATATTTATATTATGATAAATAATAATGTATCTTCTAATATATACAATATAGAGAATCAGAATGAGGAAATGATGGAAGCCTGCTTATTAATTAATTATTGAATTATGAATTGAATTAAATTATGAATTGAATTATAAACTGAATTCAACTATGAATTAAATTATGAATTATGAGTTATAAATTGAATAACAAGAAATAGGTAGTGAGGGTGGCTGCCACCAGTCTAATTCTGAGGTTTGAAAAGTTTTACAGTGGAAAACAGGTACATACATACTTTCAGTAAGTAATGGTGTTTAATTGTATTTAATTTCTCCATTTTTTTAGGTGACGGTTAATTTTTTTGGACAAAAACGTTATTTGGACCTAAGTGTTTACTAAACAGGATGTATTTCTTTTGGCTTAGGGGTACTATGAAAAAAATCACTGAGATACTAAGGGCACGGTGAACACAAAGGTTGAAAACCTTAGATCTAAAGTATTAAAATCATTCTCGGGCAAATCAGAAAAGTTCTACGTACGTATTTCTAAAGATATAAGCATGTTAACTGTAAACTTATTCTACCTCTAGATGATCAAATGGCACTTCACTCTTTTACTATTTTTTTCTTTTTAATTTTTTCGGGCAGGCAATTCATTTACACGGACCCCTCTTTTATGTAATTTGTATCTAGATGAAATATTTTGGGACTTATTGAGTGTAAATAGAAAGAGCTAATGAGAACCCATGCCTTTCTCCCGCCATCCACTCAGTTTATTTCCCTAACATTTGCTAATCACTTGTGACTCATTTGCAAAGAAAATACACTAATATGCATAGTCTAGCAGAAAGCAGGTGTTAAGCATTGTACTGTGAAATTATACTAGTTGATACCATGCACAGGAACGTGAACAGAAATATAAAAAGGAAATTGCAGCAGGTTGTAACGTAGTGCTCAAAACTAGGAATCAGAATATGATCTGTGCCCTATCTAGCTACATGATCATGGGCAATCATTGACTGTTCTGAGCCTCAGTTTTGTTTTCACAGAGAAATGAATCAATCTAATAGTAACTGACCAGTTTCTTGAGGAACTTAAGGACCAAGATAAAATAATACCTAGTTCCAGTTACTACATAATCTATTAGGTCAAATTAGACATACAGTTAATTAGATATATGTATAGCTACTTATTTTAGAAATGTTGGAGGATTCCAGAAAATTTTCAAACTCCTTAATTTGGCACACTTGGCCTGGCCTAGCATTTTGTCAATTAGCCATGACTTATTTTCGCAATTGTGACTTCTACCACAAACCGTACCAGATTATTACTAATTTAAATTACAATGTTATGTAGTTTCATTTTTCCATGCTTTGACTTTAATGAGTGATTTTAAATATATTAATTATGAAGAATATCTATATAAATTCTGATAATGAGTGATGGAATGTATTAGAAATGTGAGGGAATCAAAACCTGCTATAGGAACTCAGAAAAAGGGAAGACTAATTTCTATGAGAAATGAGTTTTATGTTAAAAAATGGTATCTGAACTAAACCACAGAGATGGGTAAAAGCTACAGCAGCAGAGACTATATGAGGGCCTTAAAACTTGAGGAATACCCTACGTGTGGAATAAATCAGGCATATGTCTGCTTTCAAGACTTTATTAAATTTTTTCTTGCTAACTATCCCTTTTCTAATCTAGCTTATAATCTATTGAATTCACAACTATGAACATTTGCTAGACATAGATGAGGTAGTCTTCAGCTCACAGGAATTCTTCTGTTCTGGGAATTTTCCCATGGTAGCCAAGTTTCTCCTCCCTGATATCATTCTCCTTATCCTATGACCCTGGCTGATTGTTGCTGTTATTACCAATGAGTGTTGGTAATAACCATTGCAGCTGTGCTGGAAACATTTTATTTACCAGATTCAACCTTTGCCCTTCTCCAGTCTGCCAATAAGATGGTCAAGGAGGAATCATAGTTGTTTAGTCAGAAGAAATGATGGATATTGAAGGGTATTTTTTCCCCCGAGATGGACTCTTGCTCTGTAGCCCAGCCTAGTGTTCAGTGGTGTGATCTCGACAACCTCAGCCTCCTGAGTAGCTGGCATTACAGGCACCCACCACCATGCCCAGCTAATTTTTGTATTTTTAGTAGAGACATGGTTTCACTTTGTTGGCTGGGCTGGTCTTGAACTCCTGACTTCAACTTACCTGCCCACCTTGGCCTCCCAGTGTGCTGGGATTAAAGATGTGAGCCACCACACCCCGTACTGGAGTTTTTATCTACTTGACTTCCTTACTGTATGGTATCTCTTAAACTTTGCTCCCCTGGGGGGTGGGGGGGAACAGCTCTTGTCAAGAGCAAATTCACTGTAAAATTTTCTCTTCTTGGAATCTTTGCTTCCTTTCATCCCTTTAAGTAGATGAGTGGTAATAGCTCCGTTCTTATTACTGGTGAAGTTTTTATATTTTTCCTTATGGTACCATTCAATTACTTATGTTAAAAGAAAATTAAACGACTGAGTTTCAGTTTTCACATGTACAGAGGTTAGGAGTTTTTACTCTTATTTTTGCAAGAAGAAAACAGCGTTCAAAGAATTGAAAATGTGTGACTTTTCTTGGACAAGGGAACTGAGGTTTTAGAGCAACTCAAAATGTGGAGACAGGTGAATCCAGAGTCATTGCCAACACCTGCTTACCTGAAACGGGAGTCAATGGAGTAAAAAACTGGTGGGACAACTTACATGGTCATGTTGATCAATTGTTGGAGGTTGAGCGTGGACTAATGAGAAACTATAGGAGCTGCAGTCTTACTGCTCTTCACACTTTTTTGAGCCCCACTATGAGCCCCACTGAGTTCTCCTGGTGAGGATCTGAGAAACCTACCCTCTTGCCTCTGGCAGGGGAAAGGGAAGAGCAATTTTATTTTATTGTTTAATGCCTAGAGCATTTTCCATAACAAACACCTTCTGAGAAAAAGGCTTTATTAGAGATTTTCCCAAATAGGGAAAGTCATTTCTTCCCATGCCAGCCTCCTACTGCTTTTCTATCTCATCAAATGAGGGCAAGGGGCAAGGTGGGGTGTTTTTTGTTTTTTGTTTTTTGTTTTTTTTTTTTGCAGGGGATGTGAAGGAGGACTATACCACTGGTGAAGATTGCATTCCTAAAATCCAGGCCCACAGAAAGACTGAGATTTAATAATGAGATTATAGAATGCTTCACGCCCTCACCCATACACATATTACCTTCACATCATTAGGGGTCTAGTGTAAAAATAGCGAGTTACAGTTAAATGTGTTGCAAGACATAGACTCGGAAATGTTTCTGCAGTGAGCAGGTCTATGCAAACCTACCCGCAAAGGCCTAGGACGCTAAGGGGAAGAATAAAGAGGCTGACAAATCCAGTTTGACAGAAAGAAACATTCGTTAATTGTAGGGACTTACAAACAGAAGCCATGTCTTGAGCAGCCAAGGGACAAGACGGTGAATCCCTGTCCGCAGACATAGGGTTTACATACCATATGGAAACTGCCTAAGGGCAGGATTTATAACTATTAATATGATTGAATCATTCTGACTTTAAACAGTAAGCATTTATCTTCACAGTAGGTGACTGCCACTGTGCTATGAGAGTGGAAAAGAACTATGAGATCAGCTGTGCCCACATGGAGCTTATAGCCACATGAGACAGGTGTTTCACAAATATGAAATAGTTAGAATAGATGCTACTTGACTTCA